>NW_021163148.1:2500-7500 GCF_004324835.1 Dendronephthya gigantea | reverse complement strand
CCCATACCCCGCCCATGTAGGAAGCGGCTGGTGGATTCCATTTCCACTTGATCAACCAGTCTGCGTTAAATTCCCTCGAAGAAACTTCTTGTAATCCTTTATGATCCATTTTTTCTAACGCTAATTTAAGTTCCTTTTCGGCTCCAGTAAAATTAGTTCCTCGATCTGACCTCATCTGACGTACAGGACCCCTCCTTGCGACAAATCGTCTTAGAGCACATATAAACGAATCGCTGTCTAGGGAAGATGCCGTTTCTAGGTGAATCGCTCTACTGGCCAGACATGTGAAAAGTACGCCATATCTTTTTGACTGCTTACGTCCCTCTTTAATGTAATAGGGACCAAAATAGTCCACAGCACAGTAAGTAAACGGTGGTGCTTGTGTAACTCGATCCGCCGGTAAATCGGCCATCTTTTGCTGAGAAACCGCAGCCCGTAATCTCCTGCATCCAACGCACTTGGATATATAATGTCTTACTCTCGAGTTTGCATTTATTACCCAATATTTACTTCTTAGCTCATTCAAAGTAATACCTCGTCCCGCATGCGCGACCTTCTCATGACAATGACGGATAACGAGTGTAGTAACATGGCTTTTCTTTGGTTAAATCACCGGGTGCTTAGCATCATCTGACAGTTCCGTTGATTTGCTCAGCCTGCCACCCACACGTAACAGACCGTGTTCATCGATATATGGATCTAGTCGAAACAAGGAGCTGGTCTTCTTGATCTTCAAATTTTCACTTCTTTTCTTTGCTCTATTATCGGTGTGATTCTCTGCCAATACTTCTTTCAAGGCAACGATCTCGTTGAGGAAAGCATCCTTTTGGGTAAGTTTCAGGATTACAGCTTCGGCCTTCTCTATTTCATCGACTGTAATGGGCTTAGGTTTGGATTCCAGACTTTTCTTGATATTACCTTTGGACTCTGGAATTAGTCGTTTGCATTTTGGCTTCATCAAGCGTAGGATCCACGCGACGATTTTTCTCACAGAATGCCACTGAGAAAAATATTCTAAACGCTTTAATATGTCCTTCTGACCGACTATCGTGGATTGTACAATTTTAATCTCTTCATCACAGTGGGAAATTTCTTTGATGGTTTCGGGGAATTTAGGCCACTCAATTTCCGGTTTCCATAAGAATTCCGGTCCTCTTATCCAGCGCTGTTGTTCAAGAAAGGTGTTGATTTTCATGCCACGCGAAGCTTCATCAGCCGGGTTGTCTTTACTGTCGACATACCTCCATTAGCTTGGATCACTTCTATCTCTTATAGCTTGAACTCGGTTGGCTACGAACGTATGGAAACGGGCTTGGTCGTTATAGATGTACTTTATAACGGTTGTGTTGTCCGTCCAATAGGTTTCTTTATCCGATAATCCCAATTCAATTTTAAGGAGGGTTCCAACTTTTGCAGATAACAGGGCGGCAGTAAGCTCCAAACGTGGTATGGTTATAGCTTTTAGAGGGGTAAGACGAGCCTTGCCCATCAAAAAGGCACAGTGGATATCTCCTTTATCGTTAACTTGCCTTAGATACGAAACTTGGCCTAAACCATCAGACTAGCGTCGGAGAAGCTGTGAATCTGTTTAATCACTGGAGTTCCAAAATTCGAAGGCTTGAGGCACCGGGCCAAAACAAACTGTTCCAACGCGGGCAATTCAGTTCTCCATTTTTCCCATCGAGCACGGTATTCTTGTGGGAGATCGTCGTCCCAAGTGAGTTTTTCTCGACAAAGGTCCTGGAGGATTCTTTTTGCCGGACAGGAGGATCGGGGCAGCCATTCCAATTGGATCATAGATCGAACTAATGGTAGCTAAGATGCCTCGACGAGTCAGCGGTTTGTCCTTCAGGATGATCTTAAATCCTAATTCATCTGATTCCACGAACCATTGTACACCAAGAGCTCGTTCTATTGGCAAACGGTCACAATTTAGATCCAGGCACTTAAGCTCTTTAGATCGTTCCTCTTCAGGTATTGCTTCCAGAACGCAATGTTTGTTACTCGTAAATTTAGTCAGACGAAAGCCTCCACGGGTGCACATCCGAGTCACGCCGTTAATTGTGTCGGTTGCCAACTCTTCGCTTTTTTCCGATCTTAAACAATCGTCCACGTAGAAGTTCTTCCTGAGGACATTTGCAACTTCAGCGCTTTCTTTTTCTTCGAAATCATCTGCTGTCTTCCTGAGCGCGTAATTTGAACAGCTCGGTGAGGAGATTGCCCCAAACAAGTGTACGTTCATTTGATATTCTTGCAGATCTTGTGACAGGTCACCATTTGGCCACCAAAGAAAACGGAGAAAGCTTCAATGTTCTTCCTGGACACGAACCTGATGAAACATACTCTCAATATCAGCCATAAATGCTGCTTCGTCTTCTCGAAATCTCATGAGGACGCCGAGTAAAGAATTTGTCAGATCCGGGCCTTGCATTAACTGATCATTCAGCGATGTTCCTTGGAAGCGAGCGCTGCAGTCAAACACCACACAAATTTTATCAGGCTTTTTTGCGTGGTACACTCCATGATGGGGTAGATACCAAATCTTTCCTGGTTTTCCTTCTGGACAGTCATCGGATACTTTACGAGCATACCCCTTTCCAAGGATATCGTTCATGAACTTAACATAATCTCGATGAAAGTTACTGTTCTTAGATAGCTTTTTTTCTAACCAGTAGGCTCTAACGATGGCTTGTTGTTTATTCATTGGCATATGAACATCATCATTCCTGAAGGGCAGTGGCATCACATAATGTCCATCCACATACTTCGTCTCACGATCCATCTTCTCCATGAACCTTTTATCTTCCTGAGAATACTGATCCTTTTGGGAGTGTCGCTCATTAAAATCTAGCTCGAACATTTTATTTAATGCTTCGGGCGTCACCAACTCTTTGACGGATTCTTCAACCATGAAATGGTGCTCTGACGGCTTGTTTGATCCAACCTCTTGGACGATTATTCTGTGACAGTCTACTGAGTGGTCATCATTAGACATGTAGAGTGGTCCAACTATGGTCCAACCAGCGAAGGTCAGCATCACGAAGGGACCTCCGTTACTACTAGCGACGAAATCTCTCGGTTCAATAGCCTTGGGACAGTTCGTTCCTATAAGAAGACCAATCCTAACATCTGCCAAATACGGGGGAACCTGCTCCGATACACGTTCCAGATGTTTCCATTTACTGTATAATTCTGGACGTGGTATTTCATTCTTGGTTCCAGGAATTTCGTCTCTGGTAAAGACTTTCGGGAGGGTGATAGTATTTGCACCATTCAAATCAGATACTACTAGACCGGTTACTACCTTGGTATCGTGCATTCTTGGTCCATTCATAGTTCGAATCATTACTCTTGTGTTCGTTCCGTTCCCATCAAGTCGTTTGAGCGCCTCTTCTGTGATGAAGGTACCCGTGCTGCAAGAATCAAGCATGGCATAGGTGATTATTTCTTTGTTGTTACTCTTTAGCCGAACAGGAACGATAGGCATAGATTCAACCGAAAATTCTATCTTGCTCGCATCACAGGCAACTTCATCAGCGACGGCAAATGCACAGTTCTTCGCAGAATCAGCAGGATTGTCCTCATCAGGGTTTCCTTTTGGGGTGGTGTCCTCATTCTTCTTGGTTTCCTCAGTTGTTTTACTCTTCGGTCGAAAGTTTTCATCGTGCAGCCCCGTAGGATGCCAACCTGAACAAGTCTTGCAGATTCGTCTCTGGATACATCCTCTTGATCTGTGTCCGGGTCTATAACAGGCAAAACATAGTCCTCTTTTAGCAATTAGGGTTCTTCTTTCAGATAGTGGTTTCTTTAAATAAACTTTACACTCGTCTAGATCGTGCGAGGCATTACAAAGAATGCACGGACGACCTGATTTTTCATTCATCACGGTTGTGTTGCTTGTTAACTTAAAGGGCAGGATTTTCTTGGCTTTACCCTTATCATCTTGACCAATTTTATCGAGCGCTTGCCGGGAAAAGACGGGATCAGTTGCTATCTTTGCTTCTGCTTTAACGAAAGTGGCGACGTGTTTGAACATAGGGATCTTATCATTTTCTCTTATCTTAGTCACTTCTCTACGCCATCGTCCTTGTAAATAGAAGGGCAATTTTCTCACTAAACACTGCAGGTTTTGTGGATGGTCCAAAATACTGAGATAAGATAACGATTCCATTGCGCTCAGGCATTGTGTCAGGAACGTTGCAAATCTCTCCAGGGCGTTGTCATCTCCAGACCTTAGAATGGGCCAATCGGTCATTCTCTTCAAATATGCATTTGAAACTTTGTATGGATCACCATACTTCTCTTTCAGCAACCTCTTAGATTCAGCGTAGCCCGCATTAGCTTCCATATGGTGACATCCCTTAATCAACTCCTTCGGCTCTCCTTCCAAATATTGTTCCAAATATTGCATACGAATACGAATATCGCTTGATCGAATGTTTCTTTCGATTCGCATCTCGAATCTACATATAAATAGGTGATATTCCGTCGGATCGCCTTTAAAACTCGACCAGGAAAGTGAAGGTAAGGTGCTTTGTTGGTGCTGTTCAGATAGCATCTCCGTCAAATGATTCTGCCTTTCGAATAGCTGCAGCAGGGGTCATTGCCGGAACCCGACCTTCCCAAATTTCTATAGTCACTTAATGGTGGTCTCATCTCACGGTTAATAGGTTGTTGTGTCATTTCATATTTAGAATTGGGAACGAGTCCTTCAAATGCCAGACATGGCGATGAAGTGGAGTCTCCGCTACTTAGGAGTGAGAATGGTTGTAGTCTCACTGGAACGCGATTGGCTCTTTTCGAGTGGAACGCCGAAATAGGAGTTTGTTGAAAAACTTTCTCCGATGAGGGCATTTCAGTTGGTCCGATCTTTGCTGTCTGATGCGGAAAGTTCTCTTTACGCAGCGGTCGCTCTTCAAGATCTTCATACATTCCATCAGTTGCAACTTCAGGTTTAACTTCATTGTTAACCTTCGTGAAGGCTTGTTCTCTGGCTTGAG
>NW_021163147.1:417500-605689 GCF_004324835.1 Dendronephthya gigantea | reverse complement strand
AAATCGCACCGTAACCATCAGCTTCACCTGGGCCGCATTAACTTGCTTATGGAGGTATGCTGCTCCTTTGCTCAATGGAGTCCATACCTGTGATATTCCTATGTTTCAAACTGGGGGTTCGAGTCCAAGCATGTGCGTTTTTCAGTATGTCTCTCGAGACAAGGATAAAGTAAATCAAAGAACCATAGCCGTTCAGCGCAAGATCTTGTAGTCTAATGGCGCTGATAATGGTCTCACAAGTTGTAAAATCAATGGTTCAAATCCTACATAACCGTTTTCATTATCAACTTCGTGAAAAGGAAAAGTAAATTATAAAGCATGACCGTTCAGCACAAGATCATGTAATTTAGTGGCGAAGACAATGGTCTCCCAAATCGATGGTTCGAATCCTGCTATAACCGTTTTTCAATATGAACTTCGTTAAAGGGATAAAGTAAATTAAATAACCGTAATTGCTTAGCAAAAGTTCTTGAGTCTGGTGGTCAAGATTATGCTCTCATGTGTCGCCAGTCGAAGGTTCGAATCTCGTGTTAGATGGAAATATTCGTTATTAAGTTGTCAAGATGGAAATTTTCGTTATTTGTTGTCAAGACTGACACAGTAGCCCAAGCCAAAATACTTCTTCGTCAAAAAAAAATCTCGGAGAATTTCAAAAAAGTAAATTTTTTCAGTCTCGAGAAAAGCGCCCTGTCAAATTTTCGTGAAAAGAAATTATTAAGGTAAGTAAACATTAGCATTAAAAGCGGGAAATTTTTAAACCTTTTTAAAGTTTTTTGTCGGACATATTTTAATTTTCAGTCTTTTTAGGAGACACATGTTTTTAAATTTTTTTTTACTTGTGTTTTTTTGTCAATTTTCAAGTACTTTTTGAAGCGAAAATTTTTCAAATGTTTCTCAATTTTTTTACTTCCAATTTCTTTCAAATTTACAGTCTTCTTGAAGACTGAGAGTCTTAACTTTTTTTTAAGCTCACAAATCATACCGAAAGTTTCCTTTGTTTAAACACCGCCTGAGAACTCACCGACAAAGGAAATTTTCCTGTCCGTTCCGATCCAAAGGAGATTTTTCCTGAGTGGAAACTAGCCTTTAGACGGATAAATCAGACTGAGTTTCAGAAATATCAGCACGGTCAAGGACGGAACAAGGCTAAGAAAATTAGGAAAATAAACACAATTATTATCGTAATGATTACGCATTAAGGCTAGTTTCCACTCAGGAAAAATCTCCTTTGGATCGGAACAGACAAGAAAATTTCCTTTGTCGGTGAGTTCTCAGGCGGTGTTTATACAAAGGAAACTTTCCTGTCCTGTCCGATCCAAAGGAGAATTTTCCTGAGTGGAAACTAGCCTTCACCCGACCCATCATACGTATTAATTTTCCGTATCCCAATTCACATTTACTGTTCGGCTATTCTTAATTATTGCACGTTTTTCTTTTAAACCTATTTTCAAATACATTGTTAATTCTTGTACTTTACTTTGACTTCACTTCATTAAAAATACAAAACAATCGCACCGTAACCATTAGCTTCACCTGCACTGCATATAACTATAACTTATGACAGATCGTGCTTTACGGCACTGCATACCTGTATGTGATATTTAGCGACAACACAAATGGCTAATATTAAGTTACAAGCTACGAATAAGATAGTAAAGATACAGTGTGTGAGATTTGAGAAAATAAATCCATTTAAATTGTTATTCATTTGAGAAAAAATGTAGGCTTTCACCACAAGAACTGGTGGTGTAGTGGTGAAGACGGTGATCTGCCAAGTATGCAGTCGATGGTTCAAGTCCTGAACAAACCGAAAAAAAAAAGGTAATAAGGTGAGAATTTGTGAGTGTGAGAGGAGTAGAGCGAGAGGGCGAATATGCCCTCGCCTTGGGCGAGGAGTAGACTGAGGGGGTTGTCTTTCCCCCGACTTACCTAACTTTCAAAGCAAGCTTTCTTCAAACATTTAATTGTGTAAGGGGATAGCTAGGGATACCTAAGGATAGGAAAAAGTAGGGATAGAGAGGAATAAATAGGAGGATAAATAGAAGGATAAATAGGGGTAAAGAGGTTTAAATGAGTACAAAAAGACTTAAACGTTTTATATACTGTTTTCTCACCTATACCTTTCCCCTTACCCTGGGAGCCGAGGCCGCTCAATAACTAAGTCTTTTTGTACTCATATACCCCTCATTCACCCTATCTATCCCCTGATTTCGGTAAAGATTAACTATTATTTCCAAAGATTTAGCGAGTATAAACCTTTTCCGAGCAACATACCTACCATTTTTTCTTTCTTTTACCGCCACGAGAAACGTACGGTCCTGTTCTTGATACCTCGATCTTGTACTTGATAGTCCACGACTTTACCGCAAGGCTAACTAGTGATTGTTGGAATCGTACACTAACTTATTCTCCATAACCTTACCATGTAATATTAATAACGAAAATTTCCATCTAAAAAGATATTCGATCTTTCGATTGTCGACACATGATAGCATCATCTTGACCACCAGACTACAAGAACTTCTGCTGAACGATTATGGTTATTTAATTTACTTTATCCCTTTAACGAAGTTCATATTGAAAAACGGTTAAAGCAGGATTCGAACCATCGATTTAGGAGACCATTGTCGTAGCCAATAGGCTACAAGATCTTTTGCAACAGCAATGGTTATGTAATTTACTTTATCTTTTTCACGAAGTTTATGATGAAAAAACGGTTTTGGTAGGAATCGAACCATCGATTTACCACTTGGGAGACCATTGTCTTTGCCACTAGACTGCAAGATCTTGTGCTGAAAGGCAATGGTTATTTAACGTACTTTATCCTTTTCACGAAGTTCATAATGAAAAACGGTTATAGTAGGATTCAAACCATCGATTTACACTTAGGAATCCATTGCCATCGATGTATCACTTGGGAGATCTTGTGGTCTTCGTAATCAGATTACAAGATCTTGTGCTGAAAGGCTATGGTTATTTAATTTACTTTATCCTTTTCACAAAGTTCATAATGAAAAACGGTTCTAGTAGGATTCGAACGACCAATTTTACACGTGGGAGACCATTGTACTTGCCACTAGACTACAAGATCTTGTGCTGAACGGCTATGGTTATTTATTTCACTTTATCCTTTTCACGAAATTCATATTGAAAAACCGTTATGGCAGGATTCGAACCATGGACTTACCATTTGGGGGACCATTGTCATATAGCCACTAGGCTACAAGATCTTTTGCAACGGCTATGGTTATTTAATTTGCTTTATCCTTTTCACGAAGTTCATAATGAAAAACGGCTATGGTAGGATTCGAACCGTCGGCTAGGCACTTGGGAGACCATTGTCTTCGCCACTAGACTACGAGTATCGTTTAATCTTCCGGAGAGTAAGGACGAGAGTCAAATAGGTAAAGGTTTTGATTTTGGAATAGGTTTTTTCAATAAGTTAGGAAAAAGTTTCTCTGATCAATATAATAAAGAGGAGAAGGAGCTTGAAGAGAAGAAGAAGAAGAAGAAAAAGGGGGATGAAGAATAAGGGGAAAAAGAACCAAAAAGGGGGGACTATTTTTATGCAAAGAGATTGGTTAGGATTAGCACCCAATGATAGAAGACTCTCGAGACAAAGAAGGTGAGCGCAAAGTGGAGGGAATAAGAATAAGGATAAGGAATTCGCTAAACTTCTTACTAGAATGAAGAGAAAACGTTTTTTTGATAGACATTTGAAGAAATAAAGAATAAAAATGTAAACAATATTTCAAGGGGGAGAGTATTGTTCAATCCTTCAAGGAGTAAGGACTAGAAAAATGGGTGGAAGAAAAGGATCTCAAAGAAAAAGAAGGACCCAGAGAAAGAGACAGAGTGGAGGTACTATTGGGGCTAATGAATTTATGAGATATAAAATAGGAAAGATGAAAAGAGCGGGGGATATACTTTATGAACTTAAAAGAAGAAATTTCTTTGGACTTAAACCTAAACATATTGTAGACGTTCTTACTGGAAAGAAGAAGGTGGGGAAGAACTGGGGAAAAGGAAGAAAATTAAACTCTGCAGGATTTTAAGATTGTAAATACGTTTTTAAAAACGTATGAAAAATGTTTTGTTTAAAAGGTTGTACATATATTAAAAATATTTTTAATAAAATTTTTAAAATATAAAATTGGTTTTTTGTTTTTTATTGGTTTTTAAAATAATTTTTTACAACATTGATTAAGCCCACGAATGGGTTGATTAAATATAATAACATTAAAATTTTTCTTAACATAACATGCAACATTACAATCATTCCATGATGTATTGTTAGTGAACATATTTACAATTTCATTCATTGTATATCCTCGACATCGTTGATATAAATAGAAAATGCAATATTGTCCACATACTTCGGTCCAATGACTTTGTAAAACACGTTTATTCCATTTAAGAGTTTCAAAAGAGGGTTTGAATATATCTTTATAGTAATATGGTGGTTTTCCGTAGCTATAAAAAAATTCACCATTTTCTTTAGAGGTAAAGTAGAAGGCGACCCAATGTGTCCCTTGTTTTGAACTTGGATCTGTATTAACGACGAACCCACATGGGAAAGTATTTAAATTTTTTGGAATTTCATCAGCAGCAAATACTCCACAAAAATATTTCTTAGTTACAGAATGATGTTCAAGTATGTTTTTGATTTCACTAGTATTCATGAGGATATATCATACATTACATTTCTCTCTGCGTCAATTTGTATAATATTTTCAAAATCTTCCATAGCATACGAGAAATAGGATTGGTAGGAACATCCCCAGCAGCAAACGTGATGTCAAGTGTCAGCGATCCTCGTTGTACTGTATTAAAATAGGGAGAAACACCACACATATCAGGGTGAGATCCCATGCGTAAAGGGTGAATCCTTTAAAATAATCTTTCTCTATCAATATCAAGACCTGTATTCATGTTCATTTTCCTGTACCAGAGAATAGTGTGTTGTATGCTGAATGAAATTTTCTTTGTTTTCTTTATGATTAAGAACAAGTTGTTTGAAAGGTATTTTCTTCTCCGTTGGCTGTTAATGTTACTGATGACACATTAAAGTGTTGAAAATTATAGGGGTTTTTACCATAAACACCGCTAAAAGCATCAGCCTCTACAAATCCACATATAAATGTTTTTGGAATAATTCCTGCAAACATATTATCTTTTCTTATTTGGGGAAGATTCCCAGGGATGGTAAAGGCTTTACATTCGACACGTCGTATAGGGTAGGTAGCAGGTACAGATCTTAGGGTCATTTCGTGTGCTTTACTAACTGTATCGTTGACTTTAACTTTACGTACTTTAAGTGTTGCATCCACAAGTTTGACTTTTGCATTCATAACCACATTATTCTTATCTACTAAACAGAATTTGTCTGAGTTTCTATTTAGGATTACTTTAAGGTCCACCATGCTGAGTAATAATCGTTCTGTCATAAATGCATCACAGAAAATAGGTCCTGCCATTACCAATAGTTTTCCATCTTGAATAAATTTATGACGTTTAGCAAAACCTTGATTTCCACTTCCTGGTACTAAGTATTTCAGAGTTTTGTTGTGGGAGCATTCCAGATGTTACTACTAGACTTGGTATGCCCCGTAACAACTGTAACAGATTCTTCCGTTGGAAGACTTCCTGTGCTGTCCATATGTCCGGGGGTATCTTTGTAGTATAGTGCAGAGGTGAGCTGAGATTGTTTTGCTGAGACATCATAGTTTAGGAGGGTTTCCAAATAGGCACGATAAGCATAAGTACCCATTGCTGGTGTAACTTGTTTTCCATTTAAGTAAACATCAACTTGTTTAAACAAGCTATGTAGAAAATTGTTAATAGGAGCTACACTTGATTGTTCATTCCCTCCTAGAGGGGTACCATCGGATTTTGTCATTTTTAGTTCAATTACAAGAATCATTTTTGACATATCAATATAATCTTCGGTACCTGCTATTAGAAATGTAATTGGTCCATCATCATTTTCTACACTAGAGAGTGCGTGATAATCAATCCATCGTCCTTTTTCCAAACTGAGTTGCGTAGAAGGAATATCAAATAAATCAATCTCACTTTTATCACATCGTGCAGAGTTAGGATGTACATAGTTATTCATCTTTATTATTATTATTATTATTATTATTATTATTATTATTATTATTATTATTATTATCACAGACTATTACAGACTTTTCCTTTTTGAGGTTTTCTTTTTTGTTTTGTTGTTGTTTTACGGTTTTTTATTTTTCGTTTTTGTCGTTTTCTACCTCCTGTTTGATTTTGTTTTTTAGGTCGTTTCCTGGAGCGAGATCGTTTTCTAGATTGAGATCGTTTACGTTTTTTTCCACCTGTTTGTTTTGTTTTCATTTGATTTAAGAGCAATGCTTGTAGTGCTCTCTCTGCAGCCATATTAGCTGCTTGACGTGTTCCTGCTTTTTTACTATGTGTTTTTGCTGAAAGGTTTGAACTTTTTCCCGGGATTAAATCATTAATCAAGGTTTGAAGTAATGGTACTCCTACACTTAAACCAATGTTACCTACTTCTCTTGTTATAGGTTTTAAAAAATTTCCAACAGTACGAAAAAAACGGAGACCATTCCCCTCCTGAATTCGTTGACGATTCATTATTTTAAAAATAACTCTTACGTTTGAAATGTAGTGTTACCAGTGCACGTCCACGTTCAAATGAGAGGGGTTCATTTGTACTACTCCTTAAAAGAATCTGTATTTCTTCAAAAGATTTGGTTTGTACAGGAATGTAATGTGTCTGCTTAACATATTTTCTATTTTTTTTAATAGGGACAATATCAAGTAATGGAATAGTTTTATCCCCAACAATTTGAGGTTGTACAATATTACAGTATACATAAATATCTGTTTCTCTATGTAGATTTCCCTCATGAGTTGCTGTCTCGCTTGATTCAATTTTTCTCTCAATAGATGAATCCTCAGATGTTAAAAATCCTAGAATAATAGCTTGATCTCTTCGTAAATTAACTTTATATCCACTTTCTAAAGAGATAGTTACTCTTCTGGAATGAATTTTAAAATTAATTTTCTTTTTAATTTCATCTGTAAATAAATTGTTCATATCCTTTATGTATTCATCAAGTGATTCATAATATGTTTTTAATTTTTCTCCTTTCTTTTTTGTTCCGTTTTCTATGTATTGAATAGGTTCTCCATTTATAGGTATTATTGACCATTTTATATATGAGATATTATGTAATGCTACTTCCCACTCACCATCAAGTTGAATACGATGGGGAAGTTTTACTGTATACTCAGTTTGTTTATGCGTTTATATTCGTAGCTTTAACCTAATATCAACCATTTGTGTTGACGCAAAAATATCACAGGTATGGAATCCCTTAAGAATGAAGCTAAGGGTCACGGTGCGATACGGTCAATGAAGTCAAGTCTTATTTCACAGGTCACAAATTAAAATTTCTGGAAAATGGTATTTCAATTTGTAGATTCATTAGAATGTTTCAACATTCGCTACTAATTTCACAGCTAAAGTCCTCTAAGCTGTGTTAACATAAAAAATATTGTCACGTTTGCTCCAAAAAGTAAGGCAGTTTTCAATATTTCAATATTTCAATATTTTGACAAGACTGTGTACTCTTTCATATATTACATCCTAAATCACGCCTTTTACAAGGTAAAAAATCGACATTTAGCACGATATTTATGGGTTCGTGACGTAATAACACGACGATCGCATTCAACACTGGGCCAACAGATCTTGAAATCAAAACCTACCTGCTTTGGAAGTTGCGAAACCATTGTCGTCACACCTGGACTCTTTGCTCTTGTGGGATTATTATTCGTTCCCTGCAACTGCGCTGGGTGTTTTTTATTCTAAATTTGACTTTTTATCGTTTTCCAAAAGCGTTTAAGTATATATGTTTAATAACCGTGAAGTGTCCTTTTTCACTCACTGGATTTACTATATATAAGCTAAAACAGGTTGATATTGGTTAAGAAGTGATGTGAACAAAGAACATTCTTGATTCTTGATTTAATGCAATAGTGCACATAGTGCAGAATAACCACGTGCAAACACACAGACGTAGATAGTTAAAGATAGTACCTTGCACATGTATGCAAATTTCTAATTAGTATAAAAGGATTAGAGCATCAGCGCTTAGTGTTAAAGGCTACATTTATGACGTATTTTTGTAGTATTTGATAAATACTTATTTGAACAGCCTTTAAATATAAATTCTAAAAAAATATTTTGTAAAGTGCAATGTTTAAATGACCGTCGTAAAGTGAATTTGTTTCGAGAAAAACAGTCATAAAATGAAAATTCTAGCCTTTCGTGCACCATTTTAAGAAAAAATTCTAGTTGCG
Source organism: Dendronephthya gigantea (assembly GCF_004324835.1). Lineage (NCBI taxonomy): Eukaryota > Metazoa > Cnidaria > Anthozoa > Malacalcyonacea > Nephtheidae > Dendronephthya > Dendronephthya gigantea. The sequence continues at coordinate 597,328 of NW_021163147.1, read as the reverse complement.
TCCAGTTTGGTCTTTGCCAGGTTGTTAGGCGATTAGGGAAGTTATTTGTTCGTGCATATATTTATATTTATATACATATATATATATATATTACGTTTGGCAGACGATTCTTTGGGACGCTTTCCTTCTCCTGTTTAGGTCTCAATCGGTTGGCATGTCATCACAGATGTTAATATCGTCAGTCCATGCTCTGGAAAAACATTGACACTGGGAATCTGACCAGGTTCTGATCAGACTGTGGTCGTTTGGTTCCGTGTCCAAACTTTTAATCGCTGTAGTAAAACAGCCTCTTTCCCCTCGCCAGTGAGTTCGAACGCTTCCTGAAAAATATCAAGGGCGGCTTCGGTTTCGCACCCACCAATTATTTACCTACAAAAAATAAAAAAAAGGAAAGCATGTCTACAAACACGCGAGAATCAAGTAAAACTTTAAAGAAAAATACCCAAGAGTTACATTTTTCACTTACCAAATCTGACCAGTTTTCGATCAGCCAATGATCGAAAGCGCCACTCTGTCTTTGTGTCCATATAGATATTCGCCGTTGCAAAACAGCTTCTTTCTCCTCGTCAGTGAGATCTAGGACTTCCAGATACATTTCAAGGGCAGCTTCGGTTTTGCACTCGCGAATCATTTCAAGGATCTACAAATAAAATGAAAAAAAACACATGTGAACTGGCATACAATAATCAAGTAAGATTTTTTAAAACACTAAAGCAAACATTTTTATTTACAGTTTGAGACATCTTTCAAATGTTTCACTAAATTCGTCAACGAAGATCGCACAATGGCTGTAATAATTTGCCAACAGGATGGATATGGTATTCCTCGCACTGAAAACAGTTCCGTCCACATAGCCGTATCAAATAGCAAACGATCTTGTTCAGGGCAAAAGAATTCACAACATGTAGGGTTGTTCCTGGTGCAAACCCAAAACTTTCCTTTCTTCGTAGAGATTGTGGTTGCAGGCACTCCATGTAAGCACTCCATTGCTGTGGGCAATTTTTGTTCAATGTGGGATTTTTATGTGTAAGCTACCCTGTGTTCGGAGGCGAACATGTTCAGGTTCGTCCTGTCATTAAAACCTATTACCAGTAATGTATGCATAAACGCGTTTGGACAAATAACAATGTGTTCAGTCATATTTTTAATTATGCTCGCCTTAATGACCTTTGTGTGCATTTGTGTGCATGATAAATGTATAAAAACAAAACTCCTGTTGTTTTCGACAGGAAGAAATTAACTCAAAGTTGTTGTGAACACATAATGAACTCTTAAGGAGTGGAAACGAGTGACATAATCTTCGGGTGATATAGTCGGATGCGAATCGGGTTGAATGATTAATTACGAATAAGGTCTAAAAGGTGCGGGGCAATAATTACGTCATGAGACACGTCATGAGTGCATAAGTTACCTTTGCATACTAATTACTTCCGCAGCCATAGTGGGGGGTATCACTACTATTGTACATGCAAATTTAAATGTGGAAATATAACGCTGCCCTTGCTTTTCTCTTTGAAAATTGATAAAAATAGTGCTACCCAAACTGAATGTGGTGTCATCGGGGCCGGCGTCTCTACAACAGGGCTACCATTGGTCCCTGTGAAAGTGAAGTGTGCTGGCTCGTTTCGAGTGGTGCTGACGTATGCGTTCCTTGATCCTGGTTCTAATACGACATTCTGTTCAAATGAACTGTTGGAGCAACTTGGCATCACAGGAAAGAAAACAACATTATCTTTGACAACCCTACAGAACGTACAGCAGACGACCAGATGTAGTGTGACCAGTTTGGAAGTTTGGGATTTAAACGAAGAGAACTTACTGGAACTTCCTACTGTTTTCTCGACCGAACGGTTACCTGTCGATAGATCTAGCATTCCGCTTCAAAAGGATGTTGACAGATGGCCTCATCTCAGAAACGTAAACGTACAGAAAATCGATGCCGCCGTTGGCTTACTAATCGGGAATGATGTACCAAAGGCATTGGAACCGAAGGAAGTCAGAGAGAGCAGTGGCAAGGGACCGTACGCCGTGAGAACAGTTTTTGGTTGGACGATAAATGGCCCGCTTGGAAGAAATAAGACGGCTCGTCGTCGCGCGAACTTCATTCGATCTGATCATGACCTAAATGAACAGTTTCAAACATTTTGCAATATGGAGTTCAACGACTCTGTATATGACACAAAACTGGAGATGTCGGTAGAGGATTCTCGTGCTCTTGGCATGATGGAAGGCTCGGTTCAGCTAAAGGACGAACACTATGAAGTAGCTTTACCATGGAAAAATTTCCCGCCACGTCTGCCAAACAATCGTCCATTAGCGGAACATCGCCTGAACCTTTTAAAGAAGAGGCTTCTCAAAGATCCTCAACTGCTTTCAAAGTATTCAGAATTCATGGATAACATGCTAAGCAGGAAGTATGTTCGCAAGGTTCCTGAGAGTTCGATAAACCAACCTAAACTACCTTTATGGTACTTACCCCACCATCCCGTAATCAATCCAAATAAGCCCAGCAAGATTTGCGTAGTTTTCGACTGTGCAGTAGTTTTCCGCGGGACGTCACTCAATAGTCAACTATTACAAGGTCCAGATCTAACAAACAGTCTTGTTGGAGTTTTAATTCGCTTCCGAACGGATCCTGTGGCCTTGATAGCGGATATAGAGGCTATGTTCCACCAAGTCCGCGTTACACCAAGCGACTATGACGCATTACGATTCCTCTGGTGGCACCAAAATGATCTTGATAAAGAACCCCAAGAATTCCAGATGATGGTTCACCTTTTCGGCGCAACGTCCTCCCCGAGTTGTGCGAATTTTGCACTCCGAAGAACTGCCGAAGACAACTCAGACGACTTTGGTGCTGAGATATCAGATATAGTAAAACGGAACTTCTATGTGGACGACTGTTTAAAGTCTGTTAAAGATGACGAAGTGGGCATCAAAACGGTAAGCTGTTTGACCAAGTTGCTAGCACGAGGAGGATTCCACTTGATGAAATGGGTTTCAAATTCAGCAAGAGTGATAGCGTCGGTGCCTGAAGATGAAAGATCTGGATCTGTAAAGGCTTTGTGTTTTGGTTGAAGGAATTGGTTGAACACTTGGTTGAAGGAATTGCCAAAGATCGAACAGCTTCGCGTCCCAAGATGTATCAAATCCTACTACGTCAATCCAATAGTTCAGACGCAGTTACACAGTTTCGCAGACGCTTCGCGACGTGGATATGGGGCAGCGAGTTATCTGCGCTTTGAGAATTCGAAAGGTAACATCCACTGTTCGTTTGTGATGGCTAAGTCAAGACAGTGGCTCCTCTAAAGGAAACAACCATTCCACGACTGGAATTATCGGCTGCTGTGGTTGCGACAAGACTCGACAAGATGATACGAAACGAAATCGATATTGAAATCCATGCCCCCATCTTTTGGACAGACAGCACCTGTGTTCTGGGGTATCTGAATAACACAAGCAAAAGATTCCAGACATTTGTTGCGAACAGAGTTGCCACCATTCATGAAACAACCACGCCTGAGCAATGGAGACACGTGACCAGTGAAGAGAACCCCGCTGATGACGCCTCACGAGGACTATCTGCAGATTCCTTGTTACGCAGTAATCGTTGGTTGAATGGTCCCGAATTTTTATGGAAACCAGAGAATTATTGGCCATGTCAAATCAACCTGGCCGTTGCAGTCAGCGATGACGACCCAGAAGTCAAGAAGAATGCCAAGCCTTCTCTATTGAAGATAGTTCACACGCCACAGTTGAAGGAATTATCGAGAGATTTTCGTCATGGGAGAAGCTGAAAAGATTCGTTTCATGGATACTTCGATATCGTGCCAATTTATCTAAGGCTGTCATGAGAGCTAAGACTAAGAGCAACTCGGATATCTCGACTCCAGACTTCAAACCACTCGACCTGGATGAAATACAGCATGCAGAAAAGGAAATTTTAAAATATATTCAAGGAAGAAGCTTTCAAGAGGAGTTAGCTCGTCTTAACTCCGTTGATGACCAGTCAGCAAAGTCGTTGAAAGGCCAAGTTAAGAAAACAAGTCCCATCTACAAACTTGACCCTCGTTTGAAGGATCAACTCTTGCAAGTCGGAGGACGCCTAGCGAATGCCCCCATCTCGGAGGAAGGGAAACACCCCATCATCCTTCCAAAGAATTGTCACATTTCCACCTTGATTGCAAGGTATTACCACCGGTTAGCGGGGCACAGCGGTTTAGAACATGTTCTGTCCTTGATCAGAGCGCGCTACATGATTAAAATTCTACGAGTTCAAAGTACACGTCTGGTTAAGACTGAGTCTAACATTGTTCAAAGATTAATTTGTCTGTCCGGTAGAAAATCGTTCGCTTCTTGAATTGTAGAGACTCTTGCTTGAACTTTGTATCGTATGATCAAACTGATAGTGAACAACTATTTATACCGCGAATTAACATAACTAATTAACATAACATTAAACTAAGTTATGACAGTTCCGGTTTGAAATCTACATTCCGGCCCCGAAATGTTGTATAAGGCGACATTTAAACAGTATATAAAGATTTTAACCGTAATCGATAACCAATCGACATGACGATGTCTTCTTCAACAATCAAGTGCATTCTGATGCTTCCAAGAGGACAATCTTGTCCACTGGGCGTTCCAGGGTGTTAAGTTTCGTTCTTAAAACTCACGAAGCCGTCTCTCGAATTCGGTTTCACTCTCGTGCAGGGGCGCCGTGGCCGGGGGGGCCAGGGGGGGCCATGGCCCCCCCCCAGGATTCAAACCTGTCGGAAATTTACGAACATTGCATGTTGTCGGAGTTTATCAATCATAACAGAGACTAAGCTATTTTTGCATTTGTGGCTGTGTTATGCTGAACAACCCAAAAGTATTTGAACTATCAGAAAATAGACGCGGTTATCTCTAATATTATACGGTACGACACTACCCCAAGTTTTTATTATACTGTTGTCGCGCAGGCTAAACTAGCTGTTTCTTCCGAACGTTTCCAGTTTCCGATAAACATGCATAGTTTCTATTAATATAACATTACGCAAGGAATGTAATTTTCGAAATGTCGGAGATTGGCGCGATAAAATCGCGATGAATGGCCATGTATCTTTGACCGCATTTATTGTTCAGTGAGTTTTTACAGTTTATTGCGTTGATATGGTGACCGTCCAAAGAAACACCAGCATGTCCCGTATCAGAATGCTGGAGCTACAGCAAATCCTTTTCAAGTTTATAGTACTTTTAGTCAAACGGTTTCTGAAGTTTATAAAAGATAAGGTACCACGATAGTACAGCGGAAGAAGTAAACTGATGAGAGGATGGAAGCATTTGCGAATATGTTTATATTTTGGTTATAAACAAATGTTGCGTATAGAATACGCTGTATGCTCATCCACTAAGATTACAAAGCTATAATAGAGTATCGTGAAATAACGTATCGCGTTATTTGTTAATGCATGTGGATTAGAAATCTCTGTAATACAGTTTTCCCACAAACAGTTAACTGTATCAAAAATTATTCAACTACTCAATTGAAAAGCGTATGTAAAACGTGAATATTTATCGGTCATATTCATTGTGTTATAAGGTTTTTTTTCTATTTACGCGAGGTAGGAGATCTTTACAAGGGTTTACTAAAGTTCAATAATGTTCTCTTCCGTCTTCTCTTCTCTACTTCTCGATCTTCGTCGTTTTGCGTTCTTGTCTTCTTCGTCAGTTCTGTCGTTGAGCTTCCTAACGTTTCATAAGTTAATCTTTACTCCGTCAGTCCACTGAAGGTTGGGGTGTTGTGCACGCCCTTTTATAGTAACGGTTGAGGGAAACTTGTAGACGTCATCAACCAGAGTGGGCTGATCCTTATCCAACCAATCAGCGTTGTAAGTTAGAAATGTGGGTTGGTCTTAGAAGCTCGTTCCAGCTCTCATATCTTGTTTGTTTAAGGCGTTGTCGCACTAGTCGAGTTGGTCTTCTGCTCAATCGATCAATACTTAAAAATGTTCACAACTTAAAATATTCATCATCAACAACTAGTAAAATATACCAACAATACGTCTGTGAACAATATCTTTCAACATAAACTATTTTCACTCTTATTTTATCGAATTGAACTTTTGATGACGTAATCTATTACATGCTTGACCGAGCAACATTTTTACCACAATTGATTGACATAAGAACTTGAATGGCCTACAGCACGCACACTTTTTTAAAGAATGCAACCATTAAGATAAGTGACGACTTAAGACTGTTTATCCAGGTATCAGTTCTCATTTAATCCCACGATATGTCATACATGAAAGGGAAAGGCGATTAATGTTTGCTAATGGCCGAAAATTATATTTACTCAGGCGTCTTGTGGCAAAAATCATTCACTAATCCCTGTCATGCTCTTGATATTTCTATTTTTGCAGCTATTTTTATATGCATATCTCTAAACACAATAAAGCTTTGCGTAACAATTGTGCATGAAGCGTCAATTTAAATTAGTAGACGTAGCTCGTGATCTTTGTCATAGCAAATGCATGCGCGTCCTTACCCAAAACCCCCTGTCAGTTTTGTCAATATTCGTTACTTTTTTATTATAAAGATGTCGGAAAAAAAACGTGCTTGTCGGAATAATGTTGCCTTTGGCCACGCCTACATTAGCACACCCACGGCGCCCCTGCTCTCGTGATTCGACCAAGCAACCACGACGATCTTAGTGTATTCTCGTCAACGAGCAAAACAATATCACCTACAGAAAAATTCCGACGAGCATTAACCCATTTCTGACGGCGTTGCAATTCTGGCAAGTATTCCTTCAGCCAGCGGCGCCAAAAAACATCCGAGAGATATTGAGCTTGTCTCCATCGACGTTTACAATACAAATCAGCTTCTTGGAAAACTCCTGGGGGTAGCGATGGTCCCGGGCGCAAAAGAAGCAAATGATTTGGCGTTAAGGCTTCTAGGTCATTTGGGTCGTCAGATACCTTGCTTTAAGAGGGCCAACAATATTTTACGGGCAGTTCGGATGCAGCGCTCTCAAACTCCACCATGGTGAGATTCTGAGGGAGGATTAAAGATCCACATGACGTTTTGCTGCAGGAGGAATCGTTGGATTTTCTGTTGGTTCCAATCATCGATTGCACTTTGAATTTCTCTTTCTCCGCCGACAAAATTAGTGCCATTGTCAGATCTAATGACTTCAGGTTGTCCCCTTCTGGCGATGAATCTAGGCAATGCGTTGAGAAACGAACTGGTATCGAGGCTTTGCACCACTTCAATGTGAACAGCTCAGATGGTTAAGCAAGTGAATAAAACGGCATATCTCTTCACCAGTCTACGTGCTCTTTTCGCAACAAATGGACCAAAGCAGTCCACCCCAACGAAGGTAAACGGCGGCTTATCTGGCGTGACTCGATGTTCTGGGAGGTCCGCCATTTTTTGTTCACCTACTGCTGCTTGTCTTCTTTTGCAATCCACACACAAGTACTCATTGTGCGCAACCTTCCCGTGAGGCAACGAGAGCCTGCAGTGGAGGCAGGTATTTAGTTGCGTGACTGCAGGGTATGACCTCAAGATTTGGCTTCAAATCTCCGGCCGGAGGTAGCCTTCCAGTTCTTTTGAGTTCAATGACAGAGACTCGTCTCTTCCGATTTGAAATGATGTCCCCTAGTTTTGCCTAATACGTCATTTCCACGCGCCACGCAACCACCCGATTCTCTTCTTGTAGCCCCTTCGGCCAAATTTCAATACAAAAGTATGCCGAAAACGCTGCTCGAAAGGTGAAAAATTGATTTTTTTTTGTAACTGGATCGGATTATCTTTTTTTTGGACCAATATTTTGGAGATTAACGGTAAGTTGTTTGTTTTCTTGTGTTTAAATGTTCGTGTTGTTTTTAAAAACAATATTAAATCCTCGTTTGTTAAATTCAAGTGCGATCTGAGTTTGCCTTGTCTACTCACAGTCTACTGCCATATTTTACCCGAATTGTCAAATTGTAAAGTGAAACGTTGTCAGAGCTGCTTTTTTATTGTTTGTCAACTAGCAGGGAGAGCATTTGCATACTTGTAGAATAACAATATAGGAGGAATTTTAAAGAATACGTCTAAATTCGCGTTTTCAGTAATTTTAAAATATCGACAAAATACCGCATTGCAAAACATTTCGAGATTTTGGCGTTATATAGCTTTAACTCGCAGAGGATGTCAGTTTTTTAATAATTAGTACCATTCGATGATACAAACATTCACTGAAAACATTCATAATTATGTATCTTTACTTCTCAAGCAGAGTTGCTGTTCATACTTTTTCAGCTGTCCTTTTTCAAACTTTTTTGACCAAATTTTCACCAAGAATATTATAGCTATGGGCTTTCTAAAGAAAATATATTTTCAACTCTTCACTTACAGTACAAAAAACGTTTGGAACATTTTAGCCAAAGCGGTTAAATATTTTTAAATTGCATTTTTACTGGAAAAAATTTCATTTTTCCATATCAAAAATGTGCTCGGAGCTTACAAGAAGGGAATTGTGTGAAGGCTTATTTGCGCGGGCGAGTAAACAAGTTGGGACGCGTGAAGCCACGAGTCGAGGCCAATTTTGACCATGTGGTCGCGTTAACTATATTATATTTGGATTTTTATTGATCCAAAATTAACTTCAAATTTCCCGATTTGTGAAAATGTGAAGACATAGGAAGTTTCTTTACACGCTGGTGAAGTTTTGTCCTGAATAAACAATTCAAACAGTACAAATTTTGACCAAAATGTTTGCTTCGTGGTTGGGCCAACGCCGACGTCATTACGTTATGGCTGAAATTCTTCGACAACAGACCACGCTGTAGCGGTGTAGAACGATGGAAATATTCGTTTTGAGGTTAAAAGTATAATGCAAGAGAATAAGCTACTGTATTCGGTGAGTAGTTTTTGAAATTAAACGCATATGGTGATGCGATGTTCATGGCTGCACTAGTCAGATGTTTAAAAGTACAGCCGTTACCATGGTTGGTGTCATAACAAAAAAGAATAACCTGATGATTTCACACTCAGAGGAATATTTTAATACATCAACCATAACATGTTTACGACAATTACACTAAATAAAAACCAGCATTTGTAGTAATTATGCAGCTTTCAACTTACTCTTTCAATAGCCCTTGCCTTGCTCAGAATATTGAACTACTGTAGATGTAAAATGTTGAATTGTCTTTTTTTGGGGATTTACACTAGGTAAGCTCCTAAAAATGGGGGAACTACTGTATTATTTTCCGATAGGAAAAAGATTTCAGGGAATTTTAGAACCTTACCTGAGAAATTTATTCTTGAGGGAAAGAATTTTTAAAAGAAATATGCCCTGAAGTCTGAAGTATATTTTTGATGTGTAAAGCTTGACACTCAATCTTGATCTTGAAGATTTTGTTTGTGTATATAATCATGCAATTTATATTGTTTATAGGATTATTTAGTAAGTTAGAAGAATGTTTATGTGAATGTTTTTATAATTATATAATTTATATAACCCAAGGTTAACAATGCTTCATATTGTATAGAATACATAGTAATAATATTTATTATACAAATAAATATTTTTATTATATTTGATTCTGTCATGAGACTGGGAATTAAGTTATGTCATAATCTGCCATCTTCAATAATAATAATCATAAAGGCATTTTATCCCAAGAAAATATAGAACATGGGAGAACTTCAAACTTTCAAGCAAAAGTAATTTTTCATCAACTAAATATTTATAGCTTTGCTTGTAAAAAATATGTGTGCTTTTAAACTCTAGAATTACTATAGAATCCATTATGTTTTAAAATTAAATCAGTAGGATGCATTGAATTTGTGAACAAGGTTTGAAAATTATGTGAGGTGAACCAGGTTTGAAAATTATGCTTGAGAATTTTAAAAGGTTTTTTTAATGTTATAGTATAATTTAACCACAAAACTTTTATGTGTCAAGTAAAGAGGATAACAACAGCTAATAAGACATGCAACAGCTAAGACATGCAAGAAAAAAATGTTTTTTAAAATAAACCTAGTAATGATGGTTTAAATAAACCTGGAACAGTGTTTCTGCATATCTCTATAAAGTAATGGGACTTAATCATGCAATAAAGTAATGGGATTTATAGTGCTGCAAAACTGACCTCTATATAAAACAACAGGTGCAGTCACATTCTTGTGGTAGTGGATGTCCAACTTCAGGCAGAGGGGAACAGTCAATAACCTATTTTGGCTATGGTTGAGGTTATTCATGTTAAAGTAATGGTTACTGGTTAGGAAAGGGTTCCAGAATATTTTTGTAACCTGGTGGGAAAACAAAAAACAGACACTTTCAAACCTATCTAAAAGAGCAAAGCCTAACCTTATTTATTCAGGATTGATATATATATACTTTTATAAAATGATATTCCTCTCTTCCATTTTTAAACCATGTTGTAGTTTTAGTTATGCTGATATCATGCCCTATTTTTCCCGATTTTTTAAAAATGTTTTTTCGATATTTCAATCTTTCAAATTTTGACTATTTTGGCCAGGGGGCTGGGATGTGTGAACTTGTGATGTCACTGGTTGTATTCGAGTTCTGTTGTTGTTACATTACCTTAGCAGCATGCCTTGATCAATTGAGCAGCGATTTATCGCAGTTTTTCCTCTATTGCAAAGTCTAAAACGGAGATATTATAAAGTGTGTCCAATGTAGACGGATCAATTAGCATCAGGTGTCAGTACGTAGCGACAAGGCGAAACAAACCTCGCTAAATATGTGTGAGCAAATTCTATCCTATTCAAGCTTGGTTTGCGCTAACCAGAGTAAGTTGAATATTATCTTGTTGTGTTAATCTGTTGTTATTCTAGAGCCTGGTCTGCAATTGTATATAGCGTAAATTGTATTCATGCTTAATTGCTTATGTTAGTTGCGCGCATGCCGTAATCTATTATCTATGTAATTTTACAAATTATCTGGTTCGAACCCATATTCTTTTGCTATCTTATACCGCAACCATACCACAATCTGTCCGCCAAACCTCAACCTCAATGTATCGAGAATCAACCTGTGTGATCTGCGTATAGAGTTCGTTCTTCATTGCTGCTTCAAATCCTGTGCTAGCTATTAAACAAAAGCGTGCGTATAGAGTTCGCTGTTCATTGCTACGCATCATACTTCAATTGACTCTTGGTTTTTGCGGCTTTTAATAGTCTACCCGGGGAGTTTACAAATAGTATTTAAACGCTTAAATAAAGGGAATAATTAGCGTTCCGCTTATGTCATAGTTCTGCGGTATCTTCTTTCACGAATTGAGATATTTTTTACTTCTAGCTGTATTACTCGACTTTGTGTCTTCTTTCAGTAACACGTTCCTAGGACCGCCAGCAACGCAAAGATTTGCTTTTTTAAGCAAAATCCTTTATGTCATCCTGTGTGTAAGATAGATAGGACGATATCTTCCGAGGACTACAATATTCGTAATCGGTCGGAAGCCATTATCCGCCATTAGCTACCGTTTGTCAGTTTGGATACCGGTATTTCCGATCTTTCGGGCAAAACAATCCCGCTTATTTTCGTAAAATATAAAAACAACTAAATATCTAACCAGTATTCTGAGCTATACGAAGGGATAAATGTCTATTATGCATGTGCTTGACATACAAGTGAAAAAGGTCCGAATAGCCAAATTCGCTCAACCAAGGAGCGGGGTTATCGAAAATACAATTGCTTTTAGCAGGAGCATTGAATTGAATTTGTAGTGCGTTTGTTGTTTTATTTAAGTCTTCTGTCTTTAAAATGCTAAAATATCTTCAAAAATTAAGATCATGTTGTGCTTAGTTATACGACATTTTAGGCAATGCTTTTTCTGACTTATTTATCAAATGCCCTCCCTGAGTACCTATTTTTTAGGTCGCTTATGAGGTGTTCGCTCGGTTACTTAAAATTATATAACAATACTATATAATACAATAACATTTAGTATTAGATCAATCTGTGCCACTAATGGATAGTTAAGGGCCCCTGACTGTGACAAGGCCACGTTGTGCCATGTTAAACCACACTGGACCCAGAAATAGCATTGTATGGAAACGATTGAAAGTAAGAAATTTCAACAACGTGTACAGTAGGCTGTCTGTGCGCGCCTTTTATGTTGGTGATTGAGCTCAGTTTGTTTAACTTAAAAATTTCATCAATGAAAAAACATTCTTTGTATTGCACATGCTTGATTTTAGCTCTTGGATTTCTTTGCAATATTTCTTTTTCAAATCTGATTTATAATTTATATCATAATATATGTAGTCCAGCAGGAAAGGTTAATGCTTGTAATTACTTTAACTATAGATCCCTCCAGTAATTTGCATGTGTTCGTATGATTTGTTAACTTGCATGTCAGAACCTGATAAGCTGTTCGAATTGCGTATTATAATATAGCGAGTTGGTGCGGCTACTTATCCTCGTCACCAAATTTAAAGAAGTTAATTTGGCTGACCGTTATTACGGTGGCCAGTATCCCGCCTTATACAGCTTCCTATTAAAACGTGGTGGCGACATTTTGAAGTTCTCATATGATTAGATTGCTTTAAATTGGTATTCCCTCTTCATTGTGTATTCAATCGGCGAACACAATATGAACAATTATTTACTGTTTAGGTCCAGAATATATACGATGATTTGGAATATGTCAGCAGTATAGCAGGCAAATAAAATCGTAATTCATAATGGTGAGTTTTTAAAGTTTGTTAATGCGTGTACATCGCGTATAATTGCATTAAATCTAGTGCTGTGAGTTAGTTATACAGTGTTGATGATGGAAAAATCGTACGTAAAAACGGTTTCAAAGAAAATCAGATTAGTCTGGTTTAAATTTGACTCCTGCCATGTTCCTGAAGTCCTGTTTTCGTATAGTAATTAACTTGCTAAGATTATTTAATGATGTCCAGTGTTCTGGGTTTGTTGGGTCGTCCTTGTGTTGTCCCGCTTTGTATCGAAAGCGGACTCCTTTTAAAATAGCTTTCTTTACCCTCTGGGGCAAACACGAATTGCAGTGGGGGATGACATGCGAAACTATAACCACACCATATAAATGGGTCAGGGTAAAACGCGGATACGGACGGACGGACGGATAGCGACGGACGGACGGACGGATAACTTACTTTTCAATAAAACAAACTTTAAACATCATATCCGCGTTTTACCCAATCGGGTAAAACGCGGATATGGTATAGAATACGATTTTCGGGCGTTTTAAAGTCATATCCGCGTTTTACCCGATTGGGTAGGCTTTTTGGGCGTTTAAAAGGCATATCCGCGTTATACCCAATCGGGTAAAACGCGGATATGGTATAGAATACGATTTTCGGGCGTTTTAAAGTCATATCCGCGTTTTACCCAATCGGGTAAAACGCGGATATGGTATAGAATACGATTTTCGGGCGTTTAAAAGGCATATCCGCGTTTTACCCAATCGGGTAAAACGCGGATATGGTATAGAATACGATTTTCGGGCGTTTAAAAAGCATATCCGCGTTTTACCCGATTGGGTAAAACGCGGATATGACTTTTAAACGCCCGAAAAGCATATTTGATACCATATCCGCGTTTTACCCGATTGGGTAAAACGCGGATATGGCTTTTAAACGCTCGAAAATCATATTCTATACCATATCCGCGTTTTACCCGATTGGGTAAAACGCGGATATGGTATATCATATCCGCGTTTTACCCGATTGGGTAAAACGCGGATATGATGTTTAAAATTTGTTTTATTCAAAAGTAAGTTATCCGTCCGTCCGTCCGTCCGTCCGTCGCTATCCGTCCGTCCGTCCGTATCCGCGTTTTACCCTGACCCCCATATAAATGTACTCCATATAAGATTTCTTCTTGTATTGGGTATTGGAGTTATTTTTATATCGACGCGCGATTTCAGCTATCAGACTGGTTATACTGTTGATCGCTATTCTTGTTATTTAACTACAAGCACTGTGCAGTGATTCGGTGGAATCACAATGAAACTACGGCTGTTTTGTTAATGCGCTAATCGTATTTGTATGCAAACCCCCTGTGTATATACGAGTTGCACGATGAGGCAGAAATTTTGAAGATGTAACTCGCAACCCTGTAAATACGGTACTAAAAATTCCCTTTTTTAGGTAAAACGAATCATAAAGTGGACACAACACGCTGAGATATTGACGATCATGCGTCTGGCGCCACAGATAAGTCACACTTGTCTTTTGTTTCTTTCTCAATCGTATACCTTCCAGCAGCTTGAGCAAAATTATCTAGATATCGATTTGTTTGGCTTAATATTTGGGGCAGTTGTGGCGATCTGTGATTGTCGCCGTGCTGAGATTGTAGTGACACTCGTGACCTGTGTTTAAGCGTTTTTGGTCTAAAATTCCCGTGCATGGGACTTAAATATTAATTCATTTTCATCGACTCGTGAAATTGCCTGGGAATTGCTAACCGCAGCCATCGCATTGCCCCCTCCTGCATAATCGCTTTAGTCTAATGAAGACGTCGCAGCGAGTGTGATGCGTTGGTTACTTATAGTATGTGAACGATTTCAATTTTAACCGGAAAGCTCTTTGTTGAGGAATTTTAATCCTCCGCTGGTTCACAATTCAATCGTACAATCCAACCCTTTTTATATCTTTATTTTACGACAACTCACAATCCCATAATTGATCATATCAGCTACCAACTCCCAACACCCAACTAACACTACACCCATTTTACATCAATTTTTATAAGTTAACAGAGCCTGTCAAACATATCCGGCGGCGCCAATGGCAATCATGCTTTTCGCGATAAGCGTTTTATGATTAATTACAAAGGAAATTAAGTATCTAATAATCTAAATTTTACATGCAAAATCATTTGTTATTTCACTATGACATTACTCAACACTCTTTTTTAAAACTGTTTTGAGGGTATTTTAGTATTAGGAGATGCCAAACATGGTCTCAGAGCTTGAAACTCTTATATATTCTCGATGTACCAAACAAATCCTCAGAGAACTCCTCGTTAAATCTTTAAGTTATATATTTAATTAATAAATCATTTATTAAGTCGTGTTTTTCTAGAATTATTTACATTTAGTTAATTACCAGACTATTACCACGACACAGATTCAGTACAGTTTCTACACTGCCATGTTTCTGGGGCATCCTTTTTCTTCATTTTCAAGCACAGTAACATAAAAGAAATGTTCATTAAATGCGACGTATTTTTTAACGTTTTAATTTAAGATGGATACATGTCTCCTTACACCAGCCAAACGGCCAGCTCTTGCACTCAATACACAAATATATATAGTTATATCATATATATACATGATGGAAATCTCATATTCAGAATACTTACATATAAAACCATCTTTTGCAAGAATCACAGTCAATCCATAATATCATTTGTCCACCCTTCTTGCTAGGCGGACTGTCTTGACCACAAAGAGTACATGAGTCGTTAATTCCTTTATCTTCGGCAGAACTATTTTCTTGTATAAAACTATATAAGATATATAAACGTACGTCTATAAATTATTTGACCATATTAATATTAAGTTATTGGTGTTTTAAAGGTTTTATTAACATACGTGCTTTTCTGACTATCTAGCACCCCTATGGTTTCAGTAGCAAACTATAGACACTTTTTGGGGCGTTTAGCATCTAAAATTGCATTTCATGCAATCAGTTACAAGTATTAATAAGAAACATTGTCTTTCACAAAAGTTAAATCCAAACTAAAGGCCGTATAACGTAACATACCGTTGTCATGGCAAGCAATGCCTTCGCGTTCGGCAACAATTTCTTGTCTGCGATCTTTATCGTTTATCCCATCTATGATGCCCTAAACAACAAAAATAAATATAATAATTTTTGTTTAGATATTTTCCAAAAAAAATGACACATATAATAAAACCGAAATTTTACAAAATGGAACCTGCTCATAACTCCGTTTTCCTCTTGGTGACCGGAGATCGTATATTTCTCTCTAGTTTTAGGAAAAAGTTCCTAAAAAAAGGACTATTAGTTTAATTTTTTGGAATGGGATTCGAGATATAACGCATTCAACAATTGTGGGCAAAATTACATTTTCGGTTACCAGTTAAAATGCTCCCGTACAAGTCATGCAGTACGCCAAACAAGTATTGCTGCAATGATAATAAATATTTTTTTAGCAAACAGCTTTAAAGGCAGAAACTGAAAACAATTGTTAGTTAGACGTTTTTATTTTCTACGCGAGGTAGAAGATCTTTTACAATTGTTAACTAATGTTCATTAATGTTAGTTTCTTTTCTGGATGCTCTACTCTTCACTTGGGATCTTCGTCGTTTTTGGGTTCTTGTCTTGGTTATCTGTTATGTAAGGCTGAGCTTCCTAACGTTTCATATGCTTTTTACCCCGCTAGTCCAGTGACGGTTGGGGTGTTGTGCACGCCCTTTTATAGTAACGGTTGAGGGAAACTTGCATACGTCACCAACCAGAGTGGACTGATCCTTATAATAATAACAATTTTTATAATTTTAATCATTTGTAAAGCGCTTTTTACATTAAATGATCAAGAGCGCCGTTATATTACAATATAGATATAAGTATATGACTAAAAATATATTAAAATTATATTAAAACTAATCTATGTAGGCTAATTTAAAAAGATGGGTTTTTAGACTAGTTTTAAAAGTACTAATCCAACCAATCAGCGTTGTAAGTTAGAAATGTGGGTTGGCGTTAGAAGCTCGTTCCAGCTCTCATAATTTGTTTGCTTAAGGCGTTGTCGCACTAGTCGAGTTGGTCTACTGCTCAATCGATCAATGCTTAAAAATGTTCACAATTTAAAATATTCATCATAAAACTTACAAACAATACGTCTGTGAACAATATCTTTCAACTTTAACTATTTTCACTTTATCGAATTGAACTTTTGATGACGTAATCTATTACATGCTTGGCCGTGCAAAATTTTAACACAATTGATTGACATAAGAGCTTGAGTGGCCTACAACACGCACATTTTTTTATAAAATGCGACCATTAAGATAAGTGACGGCTTAAGACTGTTTATCCACACTGTTATTTTGAGGGAGTTATTTTAACTCCTAAAATAGGAGTTACGGAAAAAGGTACAGAACAACTCACTTTTTGAGTTAAAAGTAACTCCAGATTTGGAGTAAAATATTAACTCCGTTTTTGCAGTCAGAATAACTATCATTTAGGGGTTAAAATGTAACTCTTAAAAAGGAGTTAAGCAGTGGTAAGTCCACTATTGGAGTTATATTATTTCTACTTTCAGAGTTCTGATGCAAATTGTGTTTGTGTATTGGATTATTAAACTAAAAACATTAAAGCCAAAGGTTCTCGTAGTGTCATATTGGTAAATTTATCTCACAAAATTTCTTATTATCAACTCACATGCATTTGTATAATATTGTGAGTTGTATATTTGAAAAGACAGATCAATACAAAAGCTCTGAATTGCTATATTAATTGTCTGAAAGGATCACCTTTTCATAGCCCACTTTTAAATAATTCTAACATCAGTTGTTGCTTTTAACCTCAATAATACTCTTCCTATACCCTAAATTATGAATTACTTCTGAAAGACTTTGATTACTGTAAATTTTAAAGTGATAAAATGACCTATTTAATATAGATTTTTGCATCCGGCCCGCTTGAAATGCATCCGGCCCGGTGTGAAATGTGAATAAAACGGCCTAACCAAAGCAACGTAAGGCTAAAATGTGTAAAAACCTTTCCGGAAAAGGCTAAAAGTATGTTAGAAATAAAAAACATACCCGAAAAACGTCTTAGTTTGGATTTTTTACTCCTTTTTTCGCTGCATTTTACGTTGTTTTTCTAGTCGATTTGCCCGAATTTGCCGTGATTTAGTTGTTATGGTAACAATATCTGCCATTTCATTGGCTGTTTCCCGACTAGGATATCCTTTTAAGGAGTTGTTTTACGTATTAAAATTCTGAAATGGCTTGTAGCCTTGTAGATTGCAGAAATTATAGTTTTTATATAGTTATTTGCTAATTTTTTTGCTTTTTTTGTGTTTCATGAAGTCAATAATGTAAAGGTAAAAAAATAAACACGTTATATACCGCAGCTTCAGCCCGGAGGCAAAAATTTGTGCTCTCGGTCTCGAAAACTTCCCTCGGGTTAAAGGTTAAAAAATAAACACATATTTTACCGGCAGCTCCCTGAAAATAACAGTGCAGTTATTAATTCTGAGAGGAGTATAAATATTTTTTTTCCTCTTATTATTTATTTAATCTCACGATATGTCATACATGAAAGGGAAAAGCCATTAATGTTTGCTAATGGCCGAAAATTATATTTACTCAGGCGTCTTGTGGCAAAAATCATTCACTAATCCCCGTCATGCGATTGATATTCCTATTTTTACAGCTATTTTTATATACATATCTCTAAACTCAATAAAGCCTTTGCGTAACACAATATAAGACTCCGATAAATCTTATGTTATAATTAACTGAATTTTGCTATAATCAGCAAACCTTAGATTTCCCTAATATAAGTATCCCAAAAGCTAGGGCTATATCGGTGATAAACGTTGCGTCGTATTCTTTAAGTACATCCATATCAACTTTCTAAAATAAATGTGTGTAACGCCTGTATTCAAAAAGCTCACTCACACTCACACTCATGGAGTGTGACATATAAATTTTGTTAATGCTGATCAATGAGAAAGTTTTCTCTGAATAGATGGAAAGATATAAGGTAAATCACTGAAAATCAAACCTCTATTCGACTCGGAATACCGTCATTGAAACGTTATGAGAGGATTAAGATCTCCCACTCAATGAGTTTGAGTGTGAGTGAGCTTTTAGAATACAGGCGTAAGAGTGCCGGATCACCTGAACATATGAACGTTCCAGAATCAGTATATAATAGCTACAGTTTTCAGCCAAAATGTAGCAGACTTATAAAATGTAGGATATCCTACTGTTATATCATCATTCAAGACATTTTGACGAAGACATGCAAACAGCTGGAACTTCAACATTTATGCATGCTGCTTATGCTTAAGCTGTCTTTCTTTGCTTAACGTGACAAAACGTTAAAAGGCATTAAAACGTGGCGTCCCTAACCTGTCGGCTGATGTGACTTTATAAGGTACACACTTTTCTTTTTAGTCTCGGTGTTTATTGCGGTTTCAATGAGACTAGGTGCAATTATAGGTGGCAGTTCCTCTATCGCGACTGGGGACTTATCGTTTGATCTTGTATAAACAGTTTTCTCGAGCCAACGACGTCGACATTTTTTAAGAAACTCTTGCAATGGAACCATATCTTTGCGGTCCTCATCGTCTTTAGTATAGTTGACGTATTATAAAATATAAAGGAAACCGCATAGTGCCGTTTGAGTTCATCGCAATTTAACATATAGCATATATATGCACGTGTAGTATAAAATATTTCAAACCTGACGGTTTGTGCAAGAATTTTTTTCATTGCCATCGCCCTAACATATTTTAGGGTAAACACCACATATACCACAGATCACGTCATCGAGATTTCTTTCCGTGATCATCTCAAAACTATAAAAACCATTATTGAGTAAATCCTCGATGTACGTCATCTCGTTATCTGTCGGGACAGAATTCTAAAAGAAATATATAGATAAATAAGTTCAATTAATTAAGAAACAGGTTAGACTCGTTCTTATATGTTCTCATGGACATGCATATATTGAGCTAATTTACTTTGTAATATGATGCTTAAAACTTATGTGATGACATACATCATACATACATAACACATGCCACTTTACACCTCAAAAGCATTGTTTGGCGGCATTGAAATGCGAAGTATCATTTCCTGATGTTTTTTCGCGTCAAGTCCCTCCTTTTTAAGCTTTTCCTTTAGCAAATTGATCGAAAATTCACCTTCTGTAAAATTAAATTCGCATGGAATTTCCAACCCATAGCCTCCGCCTCTATTTACTCTCTGAAAATTCTTTATTACCTACTGCCTGATATTTCTAAAGTCTATTCACTATTGTACTCCGTGATTTATAATTAAAAATAGACTTTTTTCTACATCCGGAGTCGATTATTTGCGTAATTGAGGCTCGACTGTAAAAGCGGACATTAATTGCATAGATCTCATGCGTTATTCATACAATATGATATGCGAAACTATTACCATGTTTATTTTATATTTTGACATAGGTAATTGGAACCATATTGTAGTTCTTATATAGTTATAAGTTAATTTGTAACAATTGTTTGAATTAAACAAACTAGAGAAAAAAGTTAGGACGTTATGTATATGTGGGCAAAAGGGGAACATAATGGGTAATTTGTTGAATAGTTAATTGCGAATTAAGGGGCGTAGAAATAGAAATAAAAATAACCAGATGGGGTAGTTGGGAATTTGTTGGACAACCGGCAAGCATGTGGTGTGTTTGAAATAAATTTTTTTGTAAAAAGGGTTTTGTTTGTGTATGATGAAGTTCTTCAAGAACCTATGTAGTTACGTGTGTAGTAATAGGTTGTGTAGTGTTGTTGGTGGTGTTTAAATCAAAGTTATGTAAGGAGGTAGGTAGAAAAGTAAAACAGAAGACAAGAAAGGCAAGCGTGCGAATCGGTATCCCCGCGTACGCGGCGTTTCATCCTTTTGCGGACTCGTCAGCGGGGAGCAGGGTTGGCTTTGTGTGAAAGAACCATGAATAAAAGAAGTGAGTAAAAGTGGTGTGTGTTTAAAAGAGAATCATAAAGAATCAAATCTGCGTGAGAGTGTAAATGGTAAAATTAAACTGTGTGTCTTACCAAAGCTGTTGTTGACCTTGGATAAACCAACGCAGTGAGCCATCTCAGAGTTGATATGAAACCGAGTGTAAATTTACTAAAAATTGCTTGGAATTGCTTAAGAGCAGAGCTTGTGTTCTCGAGCTTGTGTTCGTTCAAGAGGCTTGATCGAAAAGGGGTCAGGGATAATATAAGTATAATATGTATTTATAGTACGAGACGTTTATATGTAAACTGTTCAGAATTAAGGCAACATCATGTGGGAAATTTTACATTGTAATGTTATGACATCGAATGGACACAAAATTTTAGAGAGTTGCAGAGTAACAAAAAAGCTGCAGATACACGGGTACCACCCGTGAAGGTTCACTGTTAAAATATTAATATCTGTTAAGGTTCACTGTTAAAATATTATCAAATATTCATTATGCCACTTGACTCAATGGTCATTTTGCGTTTTCAAAAACTTGAGATCCTACCGGAGGAAGGTTGAACTCTTTTTGCCACTCTGCTTTCTTGTGTCATTGATATAATACCAAGTATAACCTTCTAGATAACATGAACATCAAAAAGTATCTACTTTAAAAATACGCGTTTGATTAGTATGTAGCAAA
The DNA here is from genome assembly GCF_004324835.1 of Dendronephthya gigantea. Classification (NCBI taxonomy): domain Eukaryota; kingdom Metazoa; phylum Cnidaria; class Anthozoa; order Malacalcyonacea; family Nephtheidae; genus Dendronephthya; species Dendronephthya gigantea. Next base: position 575,965 of record NW_021163147.1, on the reverse strand, counting down.
TATTCGGACCTATGTCACAAACTATGGACTGTACTGAGTTCATCATGCAGAATCTTTTTATTTACATCTTACGGAACCCAGCCAAATTCGGTACTTAATCTTTGAATATGTTCAAACATATAATACTGCCTGAATTCATCGGGAACGACGAGGGCACTTGCACCTGGAAAACTCGGATACCTCGCTCTGATGCATGCAGCACGTAGATGAAAATGTACGTTTAGCGGCGTTGGTGTGAAGCGAAGTTGCCCAGTGGTACGCTCACGAAATTGTCGAATATCTCGATAGACTACAATTAGACCATCGGGAATCGATTCGGGGGGATTCTTTATGACTCCATTGCAACCATAGCAACGCGATACTGAAGTTCCTGCTAGCCATTTCAGATTGAACTGTGGGTAACGAATCAGAAACTGCCGGAAACGGACCAGGAATATGTGCATGCTGACCTGTTTGTTTAGGAACCTGAACAGGCTGAATAGGACCGGACGGATACACAGGAAAACGAGGTTGAGGAAGGAAATGCAATGGTTGATGTGGTAAGGGTAATACTTGTGCTTGAGAAAATGCGGTGTTTGGTGATGATGATACCTGACTGATGTCCGCGAGCATATCAACCACTTCTGCGACAGGAGCCTTTTTTTATTGCTTTTCTTTCTTGTGCTTGGTTTTTTGCCAGCGTTCTTTGGGCCACTTCCGAGAGCCATCTCCAATAAATTTGCACCTCTTCGAGACCTCTTGTACCATTGAAGAAAGCCTGTCAAGATGCCCACATGACGTGCGCCACATGGAGAACATGTTCACAAATTGCCGTCGAAAAGTTTGTACAACTTCGATCACATTTGAGTGAACCTCCTTTTCCTGGCGTAACACAACGAACTGTGTTCCCATAACCAGCGACAACATAAGATCCATCATTAGCCCCAGGCTTCGGTAAAATATGATTTGGTGTGTTCACCAGCTCGTTTGCTTTGTCAAACATGGTCGCAAGAACAGAAGAAGGTATATTCGAAATTCCAGAGGTAGAAGCAGTAACGGAGAGGACTGGCGAGGATGATGATGGCCGACCGCGTAAACTCGGGGAATTGTCAGGTGAAAGCGTCTTCTTGCTTTCCATTCCACTCTTTAGGTGCTTTTCAAGCTTGGCGACTTTCTCTTCTGGGTTCAGCTTGCTCCACAGATTCTCGTCCACGATGAGATGCTGAAATCTCATCAATAATTATAGCGCAGTATTAGTCTTGTTTTCATCGTGGTGATAAATTATAAAGATAAAGTATTGATTTTTGAACGTCTAATAAGTGCCAAAGTTTGAATTCCTCATTTATTAGCTATATGTGTCAACCCCCCCCCCCCTGGTCATTCCCCGGTCATTTTCACATCCTTTACAACACTGCGATAATCTTTGCTAGCGATCGGCAAAGAATATTGGTGAGAGACAAGGTGCTAGAAAAGTCCTTTCCGCGTGAAGTCATGGATAACCATTGAATGTGCTGGCTCCTTCAGTGCACGAATTGGACTTTCCACAGCAGTCTCAAATGCTTGAGATTTACCTGCCCCTGGTTCACTTAAACAAACGGTATACAGATTCCAAGGCTCCTGATAACGGTTCCGAATTTTTAATTTCGTTTTCGGACCCATCAAAGTTGACACAACCGAAATAGCGGCAATCAAGATGAACTCTGGCCGTGTGTTGACAAAGAATGCCAATGCCATCAGCCATTCCATTATGGGCTCCGGATAAACTTCCAGCGGGAATTTTATTGCCCGGGCCGTCTTGATGGCGTTCATGTGCTGCACTCTTTTAAAGTGGACGAAGTAACAGGGAATATCGTTCTTTTGAAAGGCATCGATGAAAATCTACAATAAAAGTACTCGCCATTATAGTTACCCTTAAAGGTTCTGATGAACCACCTAAAATTGGTGACCCACGAAACGTGAGTATTATGAATGTTCCAACGAAGTGTGTTCATCAGAGTGACCGACTCCTAGAAGTCACATCTGGCAGTTGACGAACGTTTTATTTTCAATTTTGTGTCCTTTCGTTAAAATTATACGAAGTTCGAACTTCCTCACAGACAACATGATATAAAACAAAATTAACATAGGAAATAACAACAAAAAAGTAAACAAGTAATCTATATAGCAGGGATGGATCAATGCTCATCTTACAGGAGGGGTGCAGATTTTCCTAGAGGGGTGCATCGGTGTGCTAGCAAAGCTCTGGAAGAAGGGTGGATTGTAGCTTCGTGCACGCAGATACGATTCATCCCGGAATTTTTTCACTGAAGCGGTTGATGTCGAGATGGTCTTCTTAACTGCAATGAAAGTGGTTAAGTTCGGAAGCCTGTTTGGATTTATTGGTAGACCAAGACGATAATCAACTTCAGCTCTTTGGATTTCTAGTTCGAGGATAGATCTGTTAATGTTGAGACAGCTGAAGGTATTCAGTAGCACATCTAGCTCACTTAAGTTCAAGTAGGTATTTGAACCTGCATTAAGAGCATTGATAGCTCTAATGCCTGGTTTCCATTTAGTCGTGAGTGTCGTGAACATGTCAAGGTGGCTGATGTGATAGAATATTTCTATACGTGTGCAGTCAACAATGACAAATTTGAATACAGGAATGAAAACGAATTTACATCCCGACAATTTCTCATCGGCGAAAATGACATGTTTACGACAATTACGACTAAATGGAAACCAGGCTTAAGGATGTCTTTGTTCTTGGAGTCAAATCTGAATCAAACAATGGAAAGGACGATGCCTGATAATATTTGAATATTGAAAGTAACGATGGCTAAAGATTAAACATAAAAAAGAGTTCAAAAGCACATACCTGTTTATAGACTTGTTTTCAGCCGCCATTTTCGTGTTTTTATTGACTCGCCCCACTCCATATTGTTTAAACGCCCGGTTTAAGTCCCCGGCATATTTTATCACGGCTGTTAAATCCCCGCTTAATTCCCCGGTTTACACAAACGTATTGTTAATTCCACCGCCCTCTTGGGCATAGCACGTTGTTAAATAGCGTTAAATCCCCGTTAAATTTTGTTAATTTTACCAGCTAATGGGGGGGCCGTGGTGTCAATTAACTGAAGCATTAGTCCACTTTCTAAAGCCAGTTACGGTAAATGTGGTGTCAGCGGAATTTCTTGAGCTGAAGTTTTTAAAAGCAAAGCAAAATGCTGCATCGCTTTGGAGACCAGTGACTCCTTGCAACCAATTTGCTTCACTGATAAAAAATATCCTTCCCTAAGCAATATCCTTTATATTTTGCTCAAATGATACAAGAGAAACGACAATGTCAACACCCACAATAAAACATTAGTTGAGCAATTGGTGTTAAATGATCTTAGCTGATCTGGCTTAGCTGACACAAGTTAGTAATTAACAGGCAGATGAGAGGGTAGGGCAGGCGCGGGTTATATCTTAATGTGCAAACTTTCCCGTTCAAATGAAACGCCACAACGAAAGCTGATTTTTAGATCAATATATCTATACAGGTTTTATCGACGGAAACTAAAGCACAATTTTAGTTCCATTCATTCTACCTGATTCCTTCGCTGGATTCACCATGTCAAGAGGTTTTCTCTTTAGAAATAAGTTAACTGATTATATCGTATTTCTTTAATGTGTAGCTTTGCGATATCTGCTAAGTCAGTTCTAAGCATATTATCATATAACTTTGTGACATTAATTATTATACAACTAACATATACATATAACATTATTATACAACTATCGTACGGCCATGCATACGACGAGAATAACCTTTTATACTCTTTATATACCTTTCACTCTGGCGAGTGCATTTTAAAAAATCTTTCGTTTCTAAAAAATTTGTTTCTTCTAGTGTCTGGTGTCTAGACAAACATTTAGACAAATGTGATAATTACTCCGGCGTCAGCGATGGAGTTGAAAATTCGCCCCGGTTTTTTTTTTTTTTTATTTTTCGTCGTCGCAAGTCTGTAATGGCGCGAAATATACTAGTATTTAAAATGTGTATGTGACCGTATTTATCTACGTCCCAGTCTTATCTCCCAAGAGTTGTGGTGCACAGCTTTGGCTAATTTTCCAATGCGCGATTCGATTTCGCTCGCATGATACGGCAATTCCTCCAAGAGGAACAAATAAACCGTTCTTTTTATGCTGTTCGATTAAGTTTAGATTGAATTGGGGTAAGAATATATTTAATACATGTAGACCCGGTCCTATTTTAATAATATCGCTGCTATTTCGCCGTTTAACAAGATGATGTGGTCGTGTATGGGCGCTTTGACACGTCGCGTAGTTTGCACAGGATCGAAGATTTAATACTATATAACTATATAAGCGCGAATTCCAAAGGCAAAGTGTAAGACGAAGCGAATGTATCATGCGGTTTATTTACATTTTTGAACAAATTGAGCTTCTATACTGCGATGTGCTTCTGAATTTCGCGATCGAACATTTAGGTTCGCAAGGCATCTAAATATAACCCACGTGTTCTTTATGACCTTTTGACTTGTTCCATATCGGGTTTCATGTAAAAAGCGTCGAACTCTTTGCTTTTTAGATAATTATTTATTCAAAACACAAGTCACAAACCAACATAATTTACATGTTGTCCGACTGAGTGCAACTTTATCCGACCCGATCACCTGACCTAATTAACCAACCAATCAAATAAATTAATTTAGAATATAAAGATCTATTGTTTTCTACATCTACTCTGGTGAGAGACAAGGTGCTGAAAAAGTCCTTTCCTCGTAAAGTCATGTAGAACTATTGAATGCGCTGGCTCCTTCGATACACGAATAGGACTTTCCACAGCAATCTCGAATGCTTGAGATTTACCCGCCCCTGGTTCGCTCAAACAAACGGTATATAGATTACATGGCTCTCGATAACGGTTTCGAATTTTCAATTTCGTTTTCGGGCCCATCAAGGTTGACACAACCGATATAGCGGCAATCAAGATAAACTCTGGTCTTGTGTTGACAGAGAATGCCATCAGCCATTCCATTATCGCCTCCGGGAAAACGTCCAGAAGCAAGAGTTTAATTCATCCAGAATCATTGATATCCCACCCAGTGGCGTAGCCAGCCTGACGATTTAGTCATGCTATGCAAATTTTATGTTATTATCATTATTCATTTCTTTAAAAATTCATTGTTTTCACAGTCAATGAACACCAAAATATTAGCATAGCATGACTAAATTGTCGGGCTGGCTACGCCACTGATCCCACCATAGCCTTTATGGGTTTCGTGCATTAATGAAATAGTGGGCTGGCAAAAATGGTAAAATACTATTTAACCAATAGTTGAAACTTTTGTTCTGAATTCCTTTGGATTGTAAAACTGTCAGTGGTGTAGCCAGCACCACGGTGAAGGTCCTGCTCATCGAGCACCGAAGGTGCGAGCACCCTAGGGGGGTCTGAAGGTCCCCAGTAAATTTTTTATATCTCGAAGCCTGGAAACAGCATTTGCGGCGTTCTGGGGGCAGTATCAAAAAAAATTTGCCCTAACCCTGCAACTCTGATAGACCATAAATGGCTCAGAGAATAAAGCTTTTGCACTGTAGAAGTCAAATAGACAACGCTCATCATAGCCAGAAAGTAAAAGAGTTGCATAATTGCATTTCTGTATTGCTGCAACTAAATATGCCATGGGCCATGGCCCATTACTCCTCGTTTTATTTTCAAATTGCAAGTACACACACTTAGCGCAAATTGGCTCACGATTGACAAAGACGATGTCACCTTGTTTTCAAAATATCATTTAACGAGAATGAAGAAACAGAGAACAATGAAACGTACAATAGTGCACAATGCACTAGTGACTGCTCATAACATGATGAAAAGTAAGAATATAGATAATATCTAATACAGTATCAGTATGAACAGAATAGTAAATGCAAAAGAAGTAAGAAGTCACTAAGAACTATTAAACACATTACACATATGTATATTGCAGTGAAAAGGTGCAACTATGCAAGGGTGCACAAAAGACCACTCATACATGATGAATGAATATTTATTGGGGTCACCACCCCTTAAGTGTGGGTATCTCCCCATTAGGAGAAAAAATGTATAAGATTTTATATGTTTTTAATACTTTCTTAAACACATAGGTTACAATGAAAAGGTGCAAAAGTGCACAAAGGACTGCTCATACATGAATTTAAAGTAAATATTCAATTCAATATGAACAGGGATGGCCCATTATTTATATATTGGGGTCACCACACTTGTGGATATCTCCCCTAGAACCAATTAGAAGAATATATTTTTATGATTTTAATATTTTCTTTAACACATATATTACATGAAGTGAAAAGGTGCAAGAGTGCACAAAGGACTGCTCATAAGCAATTAATGAATGAATAGTAACTATTCAATACAGTGTGAACAGATGGCCCATGGGGTCACCACACCAGCAGTGAATATCTCCCCTTGGACCAATTAAATGTATATACAAATAATTTTTTAAAGTTTTTATATTTTATATAACAGGCTATTACAATAAGGTGCAAGAGTGCACAAAGGTCATGATGAATGAATTATAAAAATTGAACCCATTTAACAGGGATGAACTAGTAATGAAATAGTTATACTTACATTCAACAGCTAATGTCTCTTATACTTAACCTGTCTACTATTTGTAAAGAAAGGCAAGTCTCCTTGGCTTCTCCACAAACTTCTCCACAACATCACTATGTAGCACATTGGCATCTTCTTTTTCTTTTAGAATGTCTCTATGGATTGAAATCCTACAAAGAGAACTAAGGCGCCCTTGACTCATTCTATTTCTCAAATAGGTCTTTACCCTTTTCAAGCAGGAAAATGATCTTTCAACAGAAGCACTAGTTACTGACAAGACAACATTCATTTTCATTAATTTGACAGCTTCAGGAATACTAGATTGGAGATTAAACTTAAAAATATAGGTTAGTAATTCATTACATGTGTCTTTATGAAAATCCTGATCCCTGTAAATGAAAGAAAGTTGGCTCTCAAGCATGGAGATATCATAAAGGGGCCCGTACATCTCTTTTAGTAAAATAATTTTCTCAGGTGGTACCACCCCACCCCAAGATGCAAATTTTTTTGGATTGAAAAGATCTAAAAATGCATATTGTTTCATATCCTGAAACCTCTCATTCATCATACTAACAATGGAGTCGATAATCTCAAAATAAATTTGCTTATGGTTGTGTCTTTTCTCAAGTCTGCTTTCTGGTGGGCCCAATATATCTACTGCTTCTTGGTATAATTCAGAAAATTTATCATCACTACGAAGAGAAGAAACAAAGGTTACAAAACGCTGAATTCTTACCATACCATAATTAAAGTCAGTTTGTTGGCCTTGCAGAATTTCATATAGGATTGATGATTGTTGGAAAATCTGTTGAAAAACACAGACCAAAAAGCAAAACAAAAAACTACTAATATTATGTAGCAAACCAGATATCTTTCCCAATGATTCTCCATCCCAGCTCCCAGGCTCATCCACTACTCCAAGAAAAATGTCATGAAGTTTCTGGTAATTTCTATGCAAGACACTTATCACACGAGATCGATAGTACCACCTAGTATCACCAGGGCTGGGGAACTCTATTTGATGAGAATTAAGAAAGGCTTTTCTTTGAGGGGCATTACTAGTAAAAGTACAAAACGCTCCTATATCAACAAAGAAAATTTTAACAGGGGCTATAGATGAGGCAGACTGACACAAAACTAAATTTAATCTGTGAGCTGCACAATGAACAAAGTATGCAAAAGGATATTCTTGACGCACTCGAACCTGGACACCACTAACATGACCAGACATAACAGCAGCACCATCATAGGTTTGCATCACTAATTTATCCTTGATGTTGGAATGGGGACTAAGCTTATCCTTCACAAACTGGGATATGGCAGCAGCATCACTCTTTGTGCTGACATCTTCAAATCCCAATTGTCTTTCTACTATCTTACAACCTTTATCCATACGGACTATCATGCTTACCTGTTCTTTAGTTGAGACATCAGAAGTTTCATCAACCTGCACACTGATGAAAGTACACTCGTTAATCTCCTTAAAAATAGTATCTTCAATAATGGAATCAAGGCAACAGATTAAATCATTTTGTATTTCAGGAGAGACCCCAGTGAAACGTGAATCTCCACCCTGACCAGATTCAGCTAGTCTGCCATGCAATCATCGTTCAAACACGGAATCTAACTTAGCATAGGACTCGAGTAACTCCCTGTAATTACCGCGGTTCAAGCTATCTTCAGATTCATCATGGCCTCTAAACGCCAACTCCTGTTTGGATAAATACAAAACAGCCTCGGTTATGGTTTTTAAAATTTCTCTGTTTTGCCTTAGCTCCTCATTGTGGCGTTGTATCTCGTCTCTTCTTGCTTGGGAGATAAGAGAATCCACTCGAGCACTGGAACCGTACGTCTTCCAGGTCTTCAAAGCAGCCATGTGTGACTTCGCCTTTTCATGCTTTTTGCAATCAGAGAGGAAGCCATGCATGTCGCTATAACCATTCTTGCTCTAAGTCGGCGACTTTCCAGGGCAAAACAAAAGACACGGCCAGCAAAATAATCTTTTTAACTCTGTGCTACCACAAAGCCAATCCTTCTTTTCATACCAAGCCATTTGAAAAGATCTCCCTCTCGCACTAATACTCAAATTAGAGTTTAACAATAACAATAACATTTTGTTCCGCGGTTGCTCGAACAGAAAATGATTTTCTTAACAAAGAATTTATGATATCAGCTTCAGTTGAAGCTAGATTTGTCACGCTTGCTGAAGCCATTGCAAAAACACTCGCTCAAAGACAATAACCATGCAAACTACGCTCAAGTGTGTGTACTCACGCGGAAACGTCGCAAGAAAAGGCAATACAATATGCAGCTCAGGACGAGCAGGACCGGTAGCTACGCCACTGAAAACTGTCAATTCACTTTCGAACATTTAGAACAATGTTGAGCACTTTTAAACTTTTAGTGAAAACTATAGTAATTTAAACTTAAAGTATATTAAAATTATCCTATTTCTTAATAATAACTTATCTGGCCTGAGTAACATACTTCAGTAACTTGAACAGCGAATAGTTCTGATCTAGTTGGAAATCCATGTTGATGTGTGTTGATGTTGATGTTGTCAGCTTAAATTTAACATCGTCTAGTGTATGGCTCTATAGATTAGCCTTCTTGTCTCTCTTTAATATTCGTGTGTCCCTTGGTATTTCTTTTCATCGTGATGTTATTCAGGCTAATGCCTTATGAATAATGCACGCCTTAAAGATTTGTGCTCAGACTTGTGCACGCCTTAAAGACTAGTGCTTACGCTTGGCTAAGGGAAGAACTAAAACTAGTCATTTCCCCAACGCAATACAGTAGCACATGCTATCGTGGTTTGTGGTCGACACCTTGTTACGCGTTTGTGGGATAAGGGGTGGGTAGCTAGTTGCTTACTCGTGCATGTAACTATTTGCTCTCTCATGCACGTAAGTCCAAGTTTACTAAAGGTCATCGAATATATAAAATACATAGTTTTAGTATTAAAGCATATAACGCTATTATAATTATAATTACATGATATTACGGTATCATGTAACACCACTCGTTTCGTGAATCGGTCTTTCGGCAATCTTTTTTCAATCTTTAGCGTGTATATGGATGTGGGATCTTTTTTGTCTAAACAAATCCAAGGAATTGTCTGTATTGGGTGTTGATGCAAGAAGCACATACGAAATTTGTCGCTAAAAGGTTGTATTTTGTGAATAAATTTCTTTGCTTGGGTCTGTGGGCCATACCATATCTATGTTTTTGCTACTGTGTGTTTTCATTCCTTTCATTTTCGTCCTCATTTTCTTCCTAGTTTACCTTGTCGAGTTTCTCTTTGTTAGATATATGACTTTTATAAGTGCCAGTTGCGTAATTCTGTTGTTCTCAGATCGTGTTAGCATCAAGCAGTAATTACTTAATAATTACGCATACTATTGATTTTAGCGTCGATACTTGCCAATTAATTCATAGGGCGTTCACCTCCAACTGGTATATCGGGCATGTAAACGATTGACCAAAACACTAAAACTTAATTCATGTGGTTAACGTACATTAATGCTAAAAAATTTGAACACAGGTAACAAGTAAAAGCAACAGTAAGTAAAACCAGTAAAATTATATTTCATTGATTAAGTACATCAAAATGTCGGGAATTCATTATCAAGTATAGGTTAGAGACTTGAGATTAACAAATATATACATTGACTAATAAATTTATTAAGTTAAATGCTTTACTATCCTCATTCTTTTTCTTCTGGTTTTTTCATTCTGTTACCCATGGATACTCGGATATTTTTGCACTTTTGTTCCATGGTAGACTTTGAATCATTGCTGCTCCGGAATGTTTTAGTAACATAATATAGAAAAATATAAACAACTTTTGTGTATCTTTTATATGCAAAGCTTCCTCCTATGCTCCAGTGGCCGGTTGTTCGAAAGACGCTTAGCTTAAACTGTGTATAAGTTAAAAATGGAAAACAAAATTATCTATTCATTGAGCAACTGAGCTGAAATATTTCGATGTAAATAGTTTAATTCTCAATGAAAGTACATTTTAAATGCATAGGATGCAGGTTCATTCATTCACAAGATCTATGAGAGTATTTTTAAACTTTGGCTTATCCACCGTTGAAGCTAAACGCCTTTCGAACAACCGGCCCCAGCAAAGCACAACCTAAACTATGATTAATTCCACTTTTGTGCGATTTATTGCTGGTAGCCCTTCTTTAGACTTTCCATTTACTGATGATTCAGCCAAAACTGACCTTTGAAATAGTGCAGTCATAAGATTCACGGTCATCTTCTTGTAGTTGGGCGACCGCGTGATTTCACCCATTTGAACAGCATCACTAAAATCCTGAAAGAATATGTAATAAAATTTGATTATACACATGGCTCTAATATCTACTTCTAAATTAGCAAGTGATCCCTATTATAACCTTTTTGACAAATTGTACGTATGCAGGTAAAAATGTAAAACATTGATAAAAATATAATGGATGGCAGATGAATTCATTTGTTGTGGGTACGGCGTAAACGAGAGTTGATGTAGGTATCATGTATATTTGGAAGTTGATGTAGATATCAAGTATATTTTGGGGTTGATGTAGGTATGAGGTGTTTGGGGCTTGATGTGGGTATGAGGTATTTGAGAGAAGATAATGTAGGTATGGGATAATGTAGAGTTGATGTGTTTATCAGGTATTTAGGGGTTGATGAGGGTATCAGGTATTTGGGAGTTGGGAGTTCACGTGTGTATGGAAGTTATGTGGGTAATGTTCAAGCAAGATATAACTATATGTGCATCATTCTGCTCTCAAGCCCACAAGCCGATGACACCTTGCCGAGACATTTCCGGTACATTTTTGTTATGCGCAGAAAATTGTAATATTTTGCCAATACATTGATTGAGCTTTTCCATAAAAGAATATTCGCGGTTTTTTTTTAAAACAATATAACCGTTCCTTGGAACGACAGTTTCCATATGTCTTTCCAACGTCTGCAAATGTGGATTCTTTCATGCAGGATTCGTAAATTTAAATAACAAACAATTTGAACGAGTTTTTTTCCTTTCTAAATGGGATACTTTAGAAAACCCCCGCTTATTTTACTTACCGGCGTATTTGAAAGATACTTATTTCAACAGCCTTTAGAGACATTCTGAATTGCAATGAGAAGTGATTGTGTTTCGAAAGAACAGCAAAGAATTCTCGTTGGGTCCAGTTCGGTTTTATCTGAACATTTATTATCAATTAAAACCTCTAGTTGCTTACGTTTCATTATGTATGTCGTGTACTTTGTTTTCTCTACCTACATGTACGTAATGTGCGTTCTGGTTTGTGTTCTTGAAATTTATGTTTTTGATAACTAATATTTATATTACATTGTGTGTCCGTTCTTCTGTTTGCGTTTTAAATTAGATAAGTTTCTTGTTCGTGTATATGAACTTATTATTACTCTTCCTTGACTCTTTCTCTTTCGTGCTACAAAAAGTGTGTTCTTGGCGAATAAACTCAATAGGTTTTGTCCATGAAGAGGTAAAATGTTTTCAACCTAAATCCCACTGGAGAACATGCTCGGATTTTTCTTCCTGGTCCAGTTTCAACGTCACATAATGGAACTGCATTGGATGTATAACACAAAAGTTTCTGGAGAGCAAAACGTGTTGAAATGGTAACGTCGATCACTATTGAAGTTCCCAATTACATTGTCTTGTATTAGCAAATGAAGTAATGAATGTCCATGTGAAATATCCGGGTGGCAAAGAGTTGATTAGTGAAGCAGAAAGATTTGCGAACATTGTGTTTCAAGAAAACATTTTTATATTTGGAACTCTTGTATCTTTCGAAGCCCATGAAGGAATCATCAATGCAAAATTTTGCACCAACCTCCCTGAATTTTCCCTCCTCGATCACCATTGTTACCATACTATCTAACACTGGCAGTTGGCTAACATTTAATAAAATTCGAGCAACCACCATTTTGTACGAAAAAGAATTGCAAGCCCACCCAATCGAATCCCACCTACCCATTCAACCCCTCACCTATAGTCCAAGAGAACACATTAAAGTATTTCAAAGGTATTTAAGAAATACCTCCACCGCCATCCCAAAACTACACCCGTGTTGACGCTTCTAATTAACGTTAACTTCCTACCTTTTTACGACCACCACCATCAACTATTCTATACCAACTGAAGTGGTAAATCGGGAAAGTGGCTATGTATCTAAACACAAATTCAAATTTGGATATAATATTTACAAGTCATATCCAAACGTCTGCCGTTTGTAATTTCTTGCAAACACAACAACACACAAGAACGAACACCTAAATCTATCTCGTTGATCGATATACCTCGAGTTAGTCCAAAGCTTTGCAGAAAAAGGTGCTATCAAGATAAAGCAAAGATTGGAAAAGATTACAGATTTCGAATGTGATAATGCAATACCCAACAAGTCAAAAATGATATACATATAAAATGATATATCACAAACATGTTTGACTATTTGACAACACCATGCAAAACTTTAAAGAACATTACCGTTTGAAGAACGTTTGAAATGAATAATCCTCCGTATGGACATTGGTCAATTAAAAACAAAGGATTTAGAAGATCCTTTTGAATCCTCGCCCGAAGAATATCAGTGTTGAAAAAGCGAAGCTAAAGCCGAAGCCAGATCTATTGTCATACTTCGCACAAACTTGTATCTGTACTTAAACAAAGTTCACGTTATCTCAGAAAGTGCTTCCTCTGTTTCATGGCGTTTGGCCTCAAGTCACACTGAAGAACGTGTTCCCATCTCTAATGATGCATGAGTTGGGGTGTTCTTGTAAACCTTATACTTCATTTTGAGCAATTATAAGGTGGTTGTGGCGTCCCCACATTTACTGGGTGATTTATTTCAAATACGAGGCTCCTGGCTCTTTATCACTTGTTTTTCTTTACACTTTATAAAATTAATCTTGTTTTTCTTTCAAATTCTCTTCAGCTCCTTCTTTCATTATTTCTTTTGAGCGAAACTCAAATCTCGATGTGATGAAGTGTGAGTGATCTAAATCGTTCACTTCACCTTGCCGGAAAGAATCCACATTTGTAAAGCAGTTTGATACACCAGGAACGTGTGCATTTATTGATTAAATGGCAAAATTAATTACAATTTTTTTGTCTCGCATTCACGCATTTTACGACAAAAATGACTAAATATCAATGAAACTAAAAAGCAATGAACTCGAAAACATAAGTAAGTATTTTTTTTAATGTTTTGCTATCCATCTTACATTGTATTTTGCAATGCACACGATATCTAAATTGACTTGAAGCCCTACCAGCTCTTTCTATAGTTCTTTATGCCCGGCATATACGCTATGCACGGAGTTGTAGTCACTGTCTATGTTCCCTCAAATTTTCCCTCCACAAAATTTTTTATAATCCGCATGAATTATACAATGGAAACATATCCCAGAAACTTTAAAACTGCAAACTTTACCGCACAGTCTTTATATATTGATTACTTTTTTCGCTCATATTTGTCTTTGCTAATCTCTTAGAGTTGCACTCTAAGACTAAAATGTATAACTTTTGCTCAGTGTTTAAAAAACAGCGAGGAGAGTTTTTTAAAAAAATAGATGCTGAACAGCAGAGGGTCAAAGGATTGCACTGCATGTGTGTGCAAAATATTCGTTAGCATTTTAAGCCACTAAGTTCAAGGGTCAGGTGTCAAAATGTGTGTGTGTTGTGGGTAGTGGGGTTTGCGTGTGGGTTATTATGGTTGTGTGGATATTCAATGTCAGATTTTCAAGGGTAAGGTCGTGTTTTAGTCTCTGCATGGGAAAAACATTTCGAAAAAGCTTTATAAAATAAACCCTCCCCTGTTTTTCTCAAAAATCGATTCAAGCATGACACATGCATAAGAGGGATAAAAAATATGGTATAAATGACTGCCAAATCTCGTGATTTTCTGACTTTTCCTATCATGAAATTATTTCCACTATGTAAACATGTGGAACAGCCTCGAATATTCATCAACGGCCATTGGAAATGGAATCGAAAAATTTAATATAAAAAATATCAAATATAAATGTATATAATAATGAGTAATTATGGAACAAAACCAGATGCCTCCGCCCCCTGCCTGTCCAAAACGCTAAGTTTGGTTACTACAAAAAAAAAAACAATTTAAATCAGAATTTACAAACATTTTCTACCGAGATAGCCGTTTTGCCTCTTTTAATTTATACCCAGCAAGCACCAAGCCCAAAGCAGCGTTTTGCTCCGAGCATGCGCCGAATGTAGAAAAGCATTTTTTGGAAAGTTGTTTAGTTAAAGTTTTTTTTTGTTGTTCCAAATGGCTTTCCACGCTTTGAGGAGAGAGATCGAAACTTTGTCACACTTTGTTATTTTTAATATGGTTCCCAGAAACGCCGCCCTGCCTTCCACGTGCATTTTCTCACGATGCAGACGTCTGCACAAGTATGGGGCTACGGAAATATATGTATATAATTATATATATATATATATATATATATATATAGTAGGTGGTTACCATATATATATATATATGTATATATATATATATATATATATATATATATATATATATATATATATATATATATATATATATATATATTTATTAAAAAAAAACACATAGCCGAGAATTGGCATGCATCTTAATGATATCGGTCCGTATGTATACCTGAGAATGGTCTTTCCGTGTCTGCAAGCCCCAGGTGCCAACCATGTTTTCTTGGGCAAGTTGACCGCAGCACGGCCAGCACCGTCATCATCTCCATCACCGCCATCTCTATTATCATCGCCTATTCCATCACCACCACCCTCTTTACCATCAGCCTCGTTATTACCACCACAATCGTTACCACGCCCTGGGCATTCTCGGCCATAAAACCAGCAGCTCTGTTGGCGTGCAACAGGGTCGCTACGAGCCGCCTCTGTGCCTTTTCTCCGATGTTACTTACCTGTAAGCTTAGGATGGGGATTTTCTGGGACTTCTCTAAAGAAGTCACCAGAAAACCACCATTCGTGTACAACGAATGCGCGTTTCGATTTGTAAATCCTCCGGCCGCGCTCTTATCGCTCACGAACGACGTAATTAAGGCACCAGTGGTTCGGAACTTCAAGGTACCTTCTCTCACGTTCGTTGTTCATTGTCATTAGCTGCCGACGAGCTACTCCTTTAAATTAAGAACATCGAAAATTTTAACAATTGAATGTTTTTTAACATCGACATTTTGCGAGGGGCTATATTTACCTTGCAGGTACATTTCACGCGTGGCAACGGCCACCGCCAATGGAACCTCCTCACGGTGATTCCTTCTCGCCACCACGCAACCGATGGTGGCTTCGTGGTCATAGTTCTCGGCTAGGCCCCGTTATTCCATCACGCTTTTATACATGAAATATAGTTTTTTTGAGATCGGCAGAAATTTCGAGGTGTATTTGCAGTATAATTTTTTAGGCCACCGTTAAAGAGGCTTTTAGGGCTGAAAAAAGGTCGCTCATTTAAAAGGGGAAAAAACTTAATAACCTGGGGTCAAGATCAAACCGATCTTGGCGAGACACAACATTTGGGTACATATGTTGCCATATATAGAAATATTTTCAAGATCTAACCACATAAGAATAGAAACAAAAGAGTTTCGCTCATCATTCGCCTGATGATCGTTTCAGAAGAAACGTGAAACACAGAGTGTAGCGAACTATGTATTCAAAATTTTGTAATATTTTATTGATTTTATTTTAATTGCTCTATTAAATTTTGATATCGAGCACTCTTTCTTCTTGGATACTTTACTTAATTATATATAATTATATATATCTTGTGTAATTATTCATTAATAACAGCTCTGCCACTTTCTGCTTCGAGGAATTCGTCAATAAAAGAAAGCTCCTCGAGCGATTCCCCGGCAAATAAAGGGGCGTTTATATAGTTTAGTCCGTCGAGAAAAAGACCGTCGTCCAGGCTTTCGGGTGTGGGCACCGGCGCGACGGGTTCTTGCACATCATTTTCCATAGCGGCGAGTAGTGTTGTATAGTGAATTTAGTGGGATTCGTGGGATTTTTTATCGTGGGATTTTTTTATCGTGGGATTTTTATCGTGGGATTTTTATGTGACGTCATAATTCCGCGTGTTTATATTTTCATCCACGTGTTTTTATAACACGCGAGCAATGCGTGGAGTTCACGTAAACGAATGACGTCATATATGCACGTGCTTCTATTTTTAGGTGCGTGTTCATTGATATAAACACGTGTTTATTTTTGTTTATATAAGACGTATTATGTTGTTTTATTTTATATAGTATTTTACCATGGCTAACTATTATGGTATTATTGCCAATAAATTCCAAGGTGTTATTATTAATCAAATTCAGAGCGACATAATTAATGTAGAATATCCAAGGAAGCAAGATTATGTAAAGATGTTTCGTGGTCTTGGTTGCGTGCCTATTCGTTTGTTGGATATCGATTCTCTTTTTACGTTTGTGGTTGTTTTAAGAGCTCATCCATTGAGAAATCAACTTGCTCAAGCATTGAAATTGATGTTTTCATATATGGCGCAACATATATTAAAGGAGGATATGGCAGAGATTCTTATGGACTATATTCATATATGTCCGGGGAAATATTGTATGGAGGTTCCCATTTATTTTACTTCATCTACATATGAACAGTATATTGACACGTTTGATACTATGATTGCTTTGAAAGTACCGAGGGACATGTTTCATTCAGCGAGACTTAGACATTCGGTAGTTGTTCAAATTAATAATAAACTTTATGGAATACAAATGATATATCCATATTACAAAGAGATACGCGATAAAATAAAGACTCTTTATAATGATGTAATACGTTTTTGTATTAGTCTTACTGATTTTGTACCTGGTTATGTTATTGTACAGGATGGATCATTTAAAATTTTTTTGTTATGTAATAATATTGAGAGTAATGAGTTATCTAAAATGTTATGTTTTAGGTCTAGTAGAAGATATGATAGATTAGTAAGGGTATCTTTAAGTTGGTATTTTTCATTGCAATTTGCTCGGAATGTACGTAATATACTTTTTTAAAAGTACACGTGTTTATAAATAAAAGTGTGTGTTTTTATATACATAAAGTTTATGTTTTTTATTGTATTTAACCATAACGGACATGGAAGGTGTATTGAACAAGATTCAAGATGTTATCCTTTATAATAAGAAACCTACTGCGAGGGATATTAAGAGTATATTTGCGTCTTTACCTATTTATATACGACCATTGGATATTGATTCTCTTCTTTGTTTTGTATGTGTTATAAGAGTTCATCCGTTAAGGAATGTATTGGTGCAGGCGTTGAGAATGGTGTTTACATACTTATTACATCATATGTACAGTTCCGACGTACGCAAGCTACTTTTGGAGTATGTAAATATTCCACAGGAGAAATATTGTGTTGAGATACCTATTTACTTTACTACTCACGAGAATTCCTTATTCGAAGAGTATGCTCGTATGTGGAGATATAAATTGGTTTTGAGAATGCCAAGGGGGATGTTTGATTGTAAAATTATTGTCCAAATTAACGAGTGTCTTTATGGTGTATGTTTGAGAAATCAAAGTTATAAATCTATAATGAACGGAGTTAAAAGTGTTTATATTAATATTATGTCGGAGAGTATGAACTTTACAACGCAAGGTGTACAATCGCTTGGGTTTTTTACTTCATATAAAATATGTAGCGGTTTTAATAATACATTGAAGGACATGGTGATTTTTAGGGAACCAAAGAGATGGGATAGAGTGGTTAGACTTTTTTTAAGGGATATATTTAATGGACCCTTTTTCAATTCGGAGGTATTTGACTTGTACTAGGATAAACAAAAACAAATGTACTTTTTTAATGAAAAGCTATATTTTGAAAAAGTTATAAGAATACAATGTTGTAAGAAAACAATACAATGTTAATTTATAATATTCCAATGGATCCAGTTATTTAATATTTGCAGTTCTGCTTTAGGACAGTGTTCGTACGCGTTTTCGCAAGGGAGGTGATTACCACATGTTTCAATAATATTAGCCTTTTCCTCGTTGTTTAAAAACGGGTTAGCTTTTATCCAGGGAACGTATTGTTTCGGTTTCGGTGCCCCAAATATCTCCAGGTTGATGTTAGGTATGCTTAGTTTTGTCAGTAAATCTCTCTCGATTGAACCGCCTTTATAGCCGAGATAGCTTTGTTTGTTTACTCGGGCGTCTTCGTAGAAGGTATTGATGATGTTTTCTAGTTCGCTTGCTTCGTGTATTTCCGTGGTGTTAGATGGAGTGTTGTAGGGGAGTTTATGAATGTTATTGATGACGAATGAGCATTGTTTTTTGTCTTTTTGACTTAGTTCTTGCCATGGGATAGGGATTTTAAAGAGGTATGATATTGCCTTTGTTTCTCCGAACATGCCATTTGATTCCGTTTGATTTCTTGTGTTTAGCAGTCCCAATTCTTTACAGTAGAACTTTTTATCGATAAAAAACCCGTCCATATCAATTATTCCAACTAAATCTTCCATGATAATACTTTGATTTTTAGGATAGTTATACTGTTTTGAAGGATAGATATCTCTGCCTTTTTATATGCTGCCATGCACAAAAACGTTCTAAAGTTTGCCCTTAGACGTCCGACTATTAATATACGTACGTGAATGGTTGTTTTAGTTATCCTTAGGTTATCTTCGCAAAAGCTATAAAAAGGCAACAGCCCGAGATTTTAATTCATATCGCCATGGGCCGCAAGAAGAGTTTGTTAAAGTGCCTATATCACTTGTGGGATTTTTACGGATTTGAATAGTGCTTGAAAAATTAGTTTATAAGTTCTACAACCCTTCTTGATATAATTAAATAGTTTCGGAAATATTTACATCTAAACATGACGATTTGCCTAAATTTCCGTCGTGCTCGGGGGCATGGGACTCAGGAACCGAGTTCTTGTAATTTTACTTCGATCTTCCAATAACGTAAAATACTTTGAGAAAAACTCGCCCAGTTGCTACAGCCATACACAACGCACCGTTCCCGCATTTTTTTCTTGAAAAGCGCAAACTATATCGCCAGTGAAACTCTTCATGTTTACATTATAAAAGACGGCGTGTTTGCAAATCATTCCTGAGTCCCAGTCCCCCCAACCGACGTATTTTCGAAACTATTCAATTATATCAAAAAGGGTTGTAGAACTTATAAACTAATTTTTCAAGCTCTATTCAAATCCGTAAAGATCCTACAAGTGATATAGGCACTTTAAGTAAAAACGAGAGGGAGAAAATAAGGAAGGAAAAAATAAAGAGCGAAGAGAAGTTCAATAAACCTTTAAGGGTTTGGATAAAGAGGAAATACTCCAAAATATTTTTTGAGTATTCGAAAGTTTTTCGCGAGGTTTCAAAGATGAACCCGCATGTGAAAGATATTACACAGACTATGGATTGGCGAATGAATTTATTCAACGACGGCACGATCGATTTGACTTCGTTAAATAATTCTATAGATGAAATAAATGACATTATGAGTATCGAAGACCAAATTCAAGAGGAGATTCAGCACCTGGAGAGAGATTTAAATGATTTAAATGGCGAGACAAATAAACCGGCAATGAAAATCGAAGCGGAACCTACCCAAAGCGAAGTAAATAAACCGGCAGCGGAAATCGAAGCGGTGTCTACCCAAAACGAAATGATGATTGACCATGATAACAACAATGATTTATCTTTTGACGAGTTAGCTTTTATCTCGGCATTACCTGATTTGCCGGAGGAGGATGTTAGACAAACACAAACAAACGCGGCGGATCCGTTTGAAGACATAAGGAAGTATATTACGGACTTCGATTTCGAGGTAGAACTTTTAGATTTTGAGTGTTTCGGCGATGATGCTAACTTTGAGAACGATGTTATGGCTTTTTAAAAAGTAAAAAGACATTTTAATATTGTTAAAACATGTTTTTTATTGTTGTTAATATGTTTTTATTGAAGAATATATATTTGAAAAAAGACATGTTGTTATTACTGTTATTATTTGGGGTTTCCCCTTACATCATTGATTTTGAGTTAGAATGACATCATTGATTTTGGGTAGTTAGGGGGTATGAAGAAGTTTTTTTAAAAGGGGGGTGTGAAAAAATTTTTAAGGGGGGTGTGAAAAAAATTTTTAAGGGGGGTGTGAAAAAAATTTTTAATGGGGGTGTGAAAAAATTTTTTAAGATGTGTAAAAAATTTTTATTTAATATATATTTTTTATTAATAGTTTTACAAAGAAAAGTTTTACAAAGATATATAAAGTTTTTGAATATAAAAAGTTTTTATGTGAAAGTAGATTCATCATCACCGTCCTCTTCATCGTTGCTATAGTTTACAATTTTCTTTCTTTTTTTCAATGGTTTTTCTTGCTCGTCATAGCGTCGGTAATATTGTGGGTAAAAACCAAAGGCACTACTACCGTTTGCGTAGTCTCCGATGTATGAGCGATTCTGACTTGGTGGGATTATATGTAGATCGTCGTCGCTGTAATCTTCAAGTTCGGGTTTAGGGTTTAGCTTACGTCTCGGCGCTGGGGTGGCAGGTCCTTCTACTTTCTTTGGGATTAATCTACGTGGGGTTCCTTTGGGTGGTGGATTTGGTGGCTCGCACCATTGAAAGAAGTTGCAGGTTTTCTTTGGTGATTCAGGGCAACAGAAGAAAAATCTTCCTTTATTCTCACTTTCTTTTTTTACCACTTGTTTTCTTGTTTTTTTCTCATGGTGACATTTGGGTCGTTCCATTATTATTTCATCACCCCATTGAAAGTATTTGCATGGGTCTTTATTCTTTGAACATACGAAGAAGGGTCGTCCGTATGATTCTTTTTCTGGGTTCTTTACTATACGTATTCTTGCCAAATTATTTTCACAACAGAGGGGTTGTTTCTGCGAGGTCGATAAGAACTTTTCGATTCCTTTTTCATAAAGGAAACCGTCTCCTTCAGAGCAGATAAAATTACAATTATCTACTTGGTTGCAAACCCAAAACTTTCCATTTGGCAGAACTTTAGCTTCTTTATTATGTAAGCACTTCATTTTGACTTGTCTTGAGAACTTGTGCAGAACTAGTTCGTCCTCTTGTATTTATACTTTTTGAAAGCACGTGCTTTTTTAAAATTAACTTGCGTTCTAAAATTAAAACACGTGCAGATAAATAAAAACACTTAAACTAAAATAAAAGCACGTTCAGTAAAATATAAACACGTGTTATTTTATCTATATAAGCAGAGCAGTCGATGTTTCACCTCAATTTTATCGTGGGGATGGAGGACGATTTACAAAGGGAGATTGACGAATTTAATAATAGCAATGATGAATGGATTTGGGAAATAGATGACGATACAATTTTTAATTCAGATAAAAATTTTTTGCGCTTGATTGACGATGACAATGATGATTGGATTTGGGAGTTGGACAATATAC
The DNA here is from genome assembly GCF_004324835.1 of Dendronephthya gigantea. Lineage (NCBI taxonomy): Eukaryota > Metazoa > Cnidaria > Anthozoa > Malacalcyonacea > Nephtheidae > Dendronephthya > Dendronephthya gigantea. The sequence continues at coordinate 553,936 of NW_021163147.1, read as the reverse complement.
AAGTCGGTTCGGGCGGACAAAAGCGGGATTTTGATGAGATGAATAACGATGAACAAATTGGGGGGCAGGATAATGTAAACGAAGGTGCAAGTACAAGTATGGATATAGAACAGGGCAAAACAAACGATGTTTCTAATTACGTAATAGAGAAGATTAATGAAGTTAAATCGAAGAAGTTTAAAACGAAAGGCATTGATTACAAAGTTCGTTTTAGTAATGAGAATGAAGAGCTTAACATTATTCAAGAGTATGAAAGAACACAAAAAATTTTTGAACAGTTAATTAATGATATTACTAATGGAATGAAAGAGAATGATCAAGTACGTTTTGTTTTACGTACACCTCAATTAAGTAAACCTATATCGTTACCATTTATGGAAGTTTCTCGCTTTATTCCAGAGAGAATTTTTTCTCAAGTTGAACGTGTGGTACAGTCCAATCAACATTTCAATTTAAATGATACGGTAATTGCAGATATTGTTCATGTTGAAATGCCATCGGGATCAGGGAATCTTAAGCGAAGAAACCACATTAAACTTTACGAACATCTACAAGCAAAAAAGTCAGTAGTCGTTATAAAGAATAACGATAATTTATGTCTTGCTAGAGGTCTTATTGTGGCTATAGCAAAAATTGAAAAGAATGAGAAATATTATCTCATAAAAGATAGCCGAAGTGCACTTCAAAGGAAAATGGCCGAGGATTTACACAGGAAGGCAAATGTACCAAAAGGGCCATGTGGAATTCCTGAAGTTAAATTATTTCAGAATTATCTTACCGAATATGAGATAAATATTGTTTCAGCTGATCATGGAAATGTTATTATATATCCTCATCAATCTAATTCGAGGGAGGATGTGAAACGAGTTTATTTATATCTACATAATAATCATTACGATGTGATTAATTCTATGCCAGGTCTCTTTGGTCATAATTAATATTGCCATACATGCAGACAAGGGTATGCTGATGTCAAGCTTCATTTATGTCCTTCCATGTGCAGATGTTGTCGTGCTATAAATTGTCCTTTTGTTTCACCGGTGGATTGTAATGAGTGTGGTAGAACATTCAAAAGTGAAACATGTTATAATAATCACAAGAAACCTATGAGGAAAGTTGAATCTGTATGTGATGGAATAAGGAAGTGTTCAAAGTGTGGAAGATCTATGACAAAGTATAATTTAAAGAATCATCTATGCGGAAAAATTCAATGTAAAACATGTAAAGCTATTATTGACGATATCAATAATCATTTATGTTACATGAGAAAGCCCGATTCAAAGAATAAACATTTAAATCTAACAGAAGAAGAAGAAGAAGAAGAAGAAGAAGAAAAAGAAGAGAATGAGAAAGTGGAAGGATATAATGAATTGTTCTTCTTTGACTATGAGGCACGACAAGAAGATGAAGGTGTACATAAAACTAATTTATGTATTGTTCATAATGAGAGCGGGGATGAGTGGATCTTTCAAGGTGAAGATACTAATTCAAGATTTTGTGAATGGATTTTTACAAAGGAACATCGAGACTGTATATTTATGGCACATAATTTCCAAGGATATGATGGCTATTTTATTCAAAACTTTTTAAATGAGAATGCTGTGAAATATGATATAATATTACGCGATGCAAAAATTCTCAGTCTAACTGTTCCGATGTTCAATATAAAATTTATAGACTCTTTAAATTTTATCCCTATGTCATTGTCAAATTTTCCTAAAACATTTGGAATGAATGAGATGTGTAAAGGATACTTCCCTCATTTATTCAATCGAAGAGCAAATGAAGATTACATTGGACCTATACCATGTGAAGCATTTTATAATACAAATGGAATGAAAGAGGAAGCACGTAATGCATTTATAAAATGGCATAAAGAGAAGAGAGAACAAAATTATGTTTTCAATTTTCAAGAGGAAATTATAAAGTATTGTCGTTCCGATGTTGACATTTTACGTCGATGTTGTATGGAGTTTCGTGAACTATTTAGAAGTATTACAGATATTGATCCTTTTGAGAAGTGTTTAACTATTGCTAGTGCGTGTAATTTGGTTTTTCGCACTAATTTCCTTAAGGAGGAGACTATAGGAATCTTTCAAAATGACTATCAAATGAAAGTGAAACAATCTAACATGGCATTTAAGTGGTTATCATATATATCAGAGAAGGAAGAGATTTTTATTCAACATGGAAGGAATGGTGGGGAGAAACGTGTTAATAAATACTCATTGGACGGATATAATCCTGAATTAAATACAGTATATGAATTTCAAGGATGCATATGGCATGGTAATTATTATTATTATTATTATTATTATGATTTACCGCTGACCATTATAATAATTATTATTTATTTTAGGATGTGAAAAATGTTATACTCGCGATACAGTTAACCCTGTTAATGGAAAAACGATGAGTGATCTCTTTGAGGCCACATTAAAGAAGAATCTCTATCTTAAAGAGTGTGGATATAATGTAATAGAAATGTGGGAGTGTGATTTAAAGAGGGACTTGGAACAAGATGAAGAGATGCGTGTGTATTTTGAAAATTTTGATCTTGTTGATCCTCTTCAACCACGTGATGCATTTTATGGAGGTCGTACGAATGCTACAAAGTTATTTCATGAATGCAAAGATAATGAAAAGATTAGGTATATATTTTTTATATTATATTTTTCCTAAAAAAATTTTTATTTTATTACGTCATTTCTATTTTTAGATACGTTGACTTCACGAGTTTATACCCATGGTGCAATAAATCAACGAAAACAATTGTGGGACATCCAATAATTATCACAGAAAATTTTAGAGATATCTCTACATATTTTGGTCTTATAAAGTGTACTGTATTACATCCAAGAGGTTTATTCCACCCGGTTCTTCCATATCGCGTTCCTGGTAAGTTATTGTTTCCTTTATGCAAAGCTTGTGCCATCTCTTTCAATCAGAATCCATGTACACACTCCGAACAAGAAAGGTCTATTCTTGGGACATGGTGTCATGTTGAGTTATTGAAAGCCATCGAGAAGGGGTATAGAGTTTTAAAGATACACGAGGTGTGGCATTTTCCGAAACAGTCCGATAATCTATTTAAAGATTATGTTAACACATTCCTAAAGATAAAGCAAGAAGCAAGCGGTTTCCCTAAGGATTGTATTACAGAAGAGCAAAAGCAATCTTATATTAACATGTATCAAGAACATGAAGATATAAAATTAGAAATGGAGAAGATTGAACACAATCCAGGTTTACGTGCTTTGGCAAAGCTAATGTTAAACTCGTTTTGGGGTATGTATAAATAATATAATATATTAAAAAATAATAATAAAAATATAATTTATAATTTTTATTGTATAGGTAAATTTGCACAACGTTCAAATGTATCAAAGACCGAGATGGTTACAGAACCTCAGAGATATTTTGAACTTCTGTCCTCTGATCAGTATGAAATCCGTGATGTAAAGATAGTGAATGATAATATGTTAGAGGTGCAATACAAAAACATTGATGAATTTCTGGAGACTAATAACAAGACGAACGTCGTTATTGCGGCTTTCACCACGGCGTATGCTCGATTGAAATTATATGATCTTTTGGATATATTAGGCGAACGTGCACTTTATTATGATACCGACTCGGTTATTTATATATCCAAAGAGAATGAATTGGAACCTCCTTTGGGGAATTATTTGGGAGATCTTACCGACGAATTAAATGGAAAGTATATTACAACCTTTATGTCAGGAGGACCGAAGAATTACGCCTATTACACTAACGATAATAAGTCGGAGACAAAGATTCGTGGTATCACATTGAATCATTCTGTTAACAAAAAGATAAACCCAAGTACAGTTCGAGCTCTTGTATATTTACATGCAGAATGTAAAGTAAAGGCAAAAATCACCGTTACTAACCCTTTCAAAATTACAAGAGATAAGCAAAGAAAGAACATTGTTACCAAAGAGATGAAAAAAGATTATCGTATAATTTACGATAAGCGTGTCTTGATAAATGATTTTAAAACAATACCATATGGATTTTAAAAAGACACGCAAAGATATTAAGAGGCACGTGTAGAAATTAATAAACACGTGTAGATATATATGTATAAATAAAAGTTGTTGTGTTAGTTTTACTTCATTTGTTTTTTGTCTTCACCATGAATGCTACACATTACGTAATTGTTACGTTCAGAGAGGAACGCCTTTGTAAAGATATTCAAGATTATTTACAAAGGAAAAAGAGTAAACATAATTGGATCGTTAAGAGTTCGTCTCGAGTACATCATGATGTACTCATATGGTGGGAAGAAAAGAAGGAATTCTCTGGCACTCCTTTACGTTCATTCCTTAAACGAATGAGAGATAAAGAAATACTTCATGGACATACAGTACCATGTTTTACAATTTCGAAAAAAATGAGAACAGAATATATTGCGAAAAAATTTCCAAATATTCTCTCAAGTGATTTTACCAATGTAAATGATGATTTATACCATGTTATTGCACATTTTGTGCATTTAACATCAATTGGTATGAATGACACAGAAGAAGAAGAAAAAACAAAAGAGGGAGAAGAAAAAATGCAAGAAGATAATCCACCTCCTCCTCCCCCTCCATCATCGCCGTTGTTAATACCTTCAACATCAGAATTAGTACCTCCATCACCACCATCATCATGGAATGAAGACTCTGACTCTCCAGTATTCGAAGTTTTAGAAAGACTAGAGAAGAAAACAGATTTGATGATGCGAACAATTCTTCGTTTAATAAAGATAATAAAGCAAATGCCTGAGAGTAATAGTAGTGCTAGTGTCTCCTCTAGTACTCCAGGACCTGAAGTACTTGTTTAAAAAATACTTATTGATTATGTAATATTGATACTTATATATTATTTATTGTAAACGTTCTTTATTGAAAATGTTCTTTATTAAAAATATTTTATATACATTTTGTTTCAATTGTCTTTTTTATTCATACATTTGTTTTTTACTTATAATAAATTTTAAATATTAAATTTGATTCGTTACCTATTAAGGGAGACGTCGGGGATGTTTGTTTACATTCAAGAGTGAATCCTATATCTGAAAGTGCTGGCTGGAAACTAAATGTCTTATCCAAAAGGAATATTCTTCCAGACCCCGATCTTCTATATAGTAATTTATCAGAGTAATCTATCTCACCTAAAGTAGCTGTTGTTGTTGTGGTAGTAGTATCGTTATAAATTGTTACTCTAAAGTTAAATTTTAAGTTTGTAGGAAGGGTTGCATCATTATCAAATATTTGCGTGCAAAATAAAAGTTCTACCAATTTTGTATCATGTGTTGGGAATATCCGATTAGGCCATCCATTGAAATCCACCTTTTCATAACACCAGCTATTAGCACCTCTTGTTGACTCAGGTGAGACAAAGTAATATTTTGGAACAGATATTACCGTTTCATTTAGATCCAATGCAACTTTTGCATCACTGGTAAGTTTTGCAATGAGATTTTTTAAGGTATCTGCTAGATTCATTATTCCTATTTTTAATGTATCATTAGGAATAATAGTTCCATCTGTCTGTTTCTTGCCAGCAAGAAGAGTATCCCCAACCATAACATCGGCAAATTTATGTTTATCAAAACCACTTTGATGAGGAAAAAAACGATTATTCTGTAGATCGGAGTTTTGATAATTTGATGCTGAGAGATTTTCAAATTTGAATCCTTCATAAACGGTTAATGACATTTTACCGTTATTACCATTAACGGGGTCGTCCAATTTTAAAGTCGTAAAGAGAAGCGATACTTTGAAGTGTGATACATTAAAATCTATTACTGGTGTCCGTGCTAAATAGTAATCATAGGTCTCTTCATTCACTTTTATTGTTCCAATATGCTTTATTGTCCCTGATTTTGACTGAAAAGAAGCTCCTAATTCATCAACTACATCAAAGCTTAAACTACCTCGTAGACCGTGCTTTGTTTTACCATGAAACATAATAGCAAATATTACTCCATATTGATTTTTATCGGTATCAGCAACATAAAGAAAGAGGTTTGTCAAACTATTACCAGAGTTGCTCCCCATATTTATTTCTAGACCTTTTCGTGATCCTAAAAGAGGAACTTTTCTTCCATCTTTTTCTCTGGTTACTTTTAAATTTTTTCCGTCTCAATAAGGTTTTTCGCTACCACTCTCAATAAAATTAAAAGTACTGTAAGTACCTCTACTTGTTCCTTGAGTATCAACATATTTTATCTTCTCAAAATCTTTATCAACCATCACAATTTGACGTTTTTCCGATGTACTAAAATTTCCTGAGGGACCTGTAGGACCTACAGGACCTGTAGGACCGCGTCTTCCTTCAGGTCCAAGAGGTCCTACACGACCACGCTCTCCTTGCCGTCCTCGAATACCTTGAATACCTTGTGGTCCTGTAGGTCCTGCGGGACCTACATTACCAATGTTGCCTTTATCTCCTTTATCTCCTTTATCTCCTTTAATACCTGGGGGGCCTGTATTGCCTGGGGGGCCTGTATTGCCTTGTGGTCCTTGTGGTCCTTGTGGACCTGGTTGTCCTGTAGGTCCTGCGGGACCTATATTGCCAATGTTGCCTTTACTGCCTTGTGGTCCTTGTGGTCCTTGTGGTCCTTGCGGTCCGGGATCACCTTTTGCTGCAGCTGTACCTGGAATACCTTGAGGTCCTTGTGGTCCTTGTTGTCCTTGTGGCCCATTTGGTCCTTGAGATCCGGGTTTTCCTATAAGTCCTGCAGGACCTACAGCACCAACGTCACCTTTATTTCCTTTATCTCCTTTAAGACCTCTATCACCTTTATCACCTTTATCTCCTTTTGGACCCTGGGGTCCTGTACTGCCTTGGGGTCCTTTATCTCCTTTATCTCCTTTTATTCCTTGTGATCCTTTTTCTCCTTGTGATCCTCGAGGTCCCTCATCCCCTTGTGTACCTCGCGGTCCTGTATTTCCTACAGGCCCGTCTCTACCTGGTGGTCCTGTAGGTCCTGGTGGTCCTACAGGTCCTTGTTGTCCTTGCTGACCTGTGCGTCCCTGAGATCCTGTTGGTCCTGCGGGTCCTTGAGGTCCCTGAGGGCCAGGGTCACCTTTTGCAGCAGCAGTACCAGGAATTCCTTGGGGTCCCTGTTGTCCTGTGGGTCCTTGTGCCCCGGTAGGACCAATTTGACCTTGTAGTCCTCGTAGTCCTTGTAGTCCTCGTAGTCCCTGTGGTCCTATAGGTCCTTGTTGTCCTTGAGGTCCTACAGCCCCGGGATCGCCTTTTGATCCTTTTGGTCCTTGTACCCCTTGTTCCCCACGTTGTCCTTTTGGTCCTTGCGGTCCTTGTGGTCCTTGAGGTCCTTGTGGTCCTTGTGGTCCAATTTTACCTGTACCTGTACCTGTACCTCCTTTTGCTGCCTTTGGGGTATATTGATACTCATACCCAAAGTTAAGATTACCGCTATAGTAAGGATATCCTCTCTTCATTATGAGTGGTTTATAAATGAGTAAAATGTTTAAAAACCCTTACTTAAGAAGAATACATATAATATATTATTTCAAAATGAATAAAACCTCACGTTGTAAACATGGGAGCAAAAAAATCAAAAGCACGTTTAAATAAGAATATAGAAAAACATGGGGCATGTAAAGTAGGAATAAGTTTAGGTCATAAAGATTTAAAGACAGAAGGTAATTTTCAAGTGGGGTACTCTTTGAAAATAAATAAAGATTATAAACCTATTGAACAAAATCAAATAGGTCAGAGACTACTTCCTATAAAAGAGGAGGAAGAATTTAAAGAGCCCATAATTGAAGAGGAAGAAGGATCTATATGTCTAACTCCAGATATACCTGCAATTAAAGAAGAAGAAGAAGAAAACGATGGATGATTACCTTTCAGACATTTACTATAATTCAATTTCTGCACGTTTATTCTTTTGAGTATTATTTATGTTTTTATCTTCATCCCTTGTATTTTTCCATCTTTCTTCATTTCTTACTAAATCTCTAGGAACATTAATTTTACTCAAAGCTTGAAAAAACTCATGTACACCCACAGGATTAAATGATTTACGCGATCTCATAGCATCTGAAATTAAATCGGAGATATTGCTCCTAGGAATAAAAACACCGTCTATTTTGACCTGTCCTGTATTATCCCATGAGATAATCTCTGCTCTAGATCTCAAACGTTCCAAAAGAGCTAAAGCTCTAGCTTTCATAGTTTTAGGAATTCCACGTACAATTACATCATCTGTTAATTCGCTCTCTGGTTCCATTGAATTTTCAATCTGTCCTCCTTTTTGTTCATTCTCAAGTTTTTCAAGTCGCGCAAGTTTTTCCTCTGTTATTAACACAAAACGTTTTGCACTCATACTGAGATACCTTGATTTTTAAGTAAAATAGATAAGGCCAGCGGTAAAAGTATCGACGCTACAGCACCCCTGCCCTCTTGAACTAAAAATTTCCTCTTCTTCTTAAGTGAAACGTTCCTCTTTACTAATGCACGTAGTTGTTCCTTGTAACGTGTCAAATAACGTTTCTGACGTGAAGTTAACCGTATCACCCCTTTAAGGGCATTTAAAACAATCTCACTAACAGCTAAAATTAAATCGGGAGGGCCGTATTGAAAAATTGCTTTTTGTATTTGCGGTTTTGATTTTGCTAACACTTGAATAAACGGAAGAGTTCTTGCTATATACTCTGACATCTTGTAAATGACATTTTGGTAAGAAACCGTTTTATTATATATTAATCGTAAGATTTAAAAATACATCAACATCCACAGGAACATTTATATTTGAATCAATTGTAAATGTTATCTCGGAAACAATATCAGATTCAATAGGAATAGCAGGATAATTCTCATCAGAATATTTAGAGATAGATGAATTCAATCTAGTACCAGGAGTAATAGGTAAATATGCAAGAACTGTACTCTTCCTCCCTTCAACATCAACATTTTTCACGGAATCTACAAGATCACACGATACTTTAAGATATCGTAAACCATGATTCACATCCACCGGTTTTGGTGACTTCTCATTTTTTCTCAATATGTAGTTCTCTGGAAAACCTAGAAGTTGACCAAACTTCTTTAAATTCACAGATGTATATTTTGAAGAATCAAAATTAACATCACACGTATTGTCATGAACATAGGATGAAAGCGTAATATGTTCCAATTTTAAACGTTCCTTCAATAATTGAAAATCCCAATATCCTTCTTGAAGTGTTTTCTCTTTAGTTACACTTGGTGTAGTCTTTGTAGCCACGCTGATTTTATTATTATCGTTTGTAATATTCTTAAACTTACAAAATACTGTAACTTGTTTTACTGTAATAGAAGATCCCTCTTGGGTTAAAAAAGGTTCTCTCAAACTCAGCTTCCTTGAATTACCGGCTATAAACACAGATATGTTCCTCGAAGTCATCTTTACTCAAAATGATATAAACTCTCTTTTACCTTTGCATATATACAATATGTCTCTGCCCAGGTAAAATATTTGTACGCAAACGAATATTCTCAGGAGTCTGGGGATGACAATCAATTAATAAATAAGTAAAAGGTTGTTTCGTTGCATTATTAAAAGAGTCTAATAAATACTGTGATCGTTTTGGGAACATTTGTTTCGCCAATGTTGAAATCCCTAAAGAATCACGAGGATTCTTAAACACAATAAAATAGTGAGAATTCAAACTAATTGTTCTTGATAATTTCCCCGGAGGAAATAAATTCTGTGTTAAATAAAATACAGAGATGCCTTTATGGTGTGAACCACGTGTAAATAAATCAGACACGCGTTGATCATTTGAACACTCGCTCATTAAATCATCCAAAACCACTGATGATTGATCATGTCCCTTTGTCATCTCAGTTAAATCAGAGGGGAACCCATCAACAAACTCCACATTATGTAAATCGTCAAACTCCTTTTGATACTCCCCATAACAATAAATAATCTTTGAAGGAACAGGATAAAACATTTCATTAATATGACATAATATTTGACGTACTAAATATGATTTTCCACACTGACTTTGTCCCGATATATAAAAATTTGCAGGTACTTTAAACCTTACATCCATAGTGACAGTAAAAATATAATGAAATAAAAGTACAATGTGTCCCACTCTTTATAATAATAATTTACAGAATAATCCTATAACTATACATATAGGAATCGCAATCTTCATTCGTTGACCGCTGACAAAACGAATCCACATCTCTATCCTCTTTTTAATTGCACGTTCTTTAAATGGTTGAATATTAACACTCCTTAATACAGGTACCGTAATTCTTACAGCTCTACGTCTCTCCTCATCAGTAATACCCCCAGCAGCATGTACTAATGTTAACTCCCATATCTTAAATAAATCTTCATATGTCAAAGCATTCAAGATTTCATTATAGGTATCATTATATTTTCCATCAATTTCACCAATATGAAATGTTAAAGTTGAAACATCAATATCTATATTGTTTTTACAAAGCTCATCATATATTACATTCATGGTTGTAACAACTAACATAATATTTCTTAAAACATCCTATTATATACATAAAAACACGTGAATATTTAAAAAAACACGTGATATTCTGATGAGATGATTTTTCAAGTTTATGAAAATGTTTTAAACTAACTCCACTACTCTTCTCCAAACTCTGAATACGATCTTCATTTCTTCTTTGCACTTCAGGTAGTAACATTTCTTTTGCATTCATATGATAAACAAAAGTACTTCTATCTTGAACTGCTGGAGGTACATATATTCCCTCCATAACCTCCATCACAATTTGCATTAATAAAATCCTATGTAAAGTCAAACTCTCCTTCTTCTCAAGTCCTTGAGGTATAACCCCCTCCTTAATCAACATCTCCACCAAATCAACAATTGATACATTGAATTTGAATAATTGAATCACAATTTAACATCCCCCTTGGAAATCTTAAAACATCATATATGGGTTTTGAAGATTTATACTTCTTCACATTATTCCATACATCAATATATTCCTCATAACGTGTCAAATCCTCATAACGACTATAACTTGTATAATAAAGAGGAATCTCAATACAATACTCCCCTGGATGTATTGATGCATACTCTTGAAGAATCTCCCCGATACTTTTACTCAACATATGATAAATCATATATATAAATGTAGGTCTCAAAGCCTGTACAAGCCCATTCCTAAGCAAATGGACTCTCAAAAAACAAATAAATGTAAGTAAAGAATCAACGTCCAAGGATCGTACATATGTTCGATGGTGACGATAAAATATACCTTTAATATCACATCTCGTAGGATTCTTAATGTTAATTATAAGATTCTGAATTTGATTTACCATACCACCAATCATAATACCGTAAACAGTAGCCATCGCGAAATGAAAAAATATAAAAGTAAACAACATTTAAACATTCTATAAACACGTGTTTAATTATGAAGACACGTGCATAAAAATAAAAGCACGTGCGTGTATATGACGTCATTACTCTACGTGGATCCACGCTTTCCTCGCGTGTTATAAAAACACGTGGATCAATATATAAACGCGTGGATTTATTACGTCACACAAAATCCCACTATAATTTCCCACGAAATCCCACTATAATTTCCCACGAATCCCACTATATCCGCTATACATCACTACTAATGTTAGAAGAGAGTACCTTTTCTGGTATAGGATCTAGCACACAGGACTTTAATTTAGTTTTTTTTTCAGAATTCCTGATAACTCCTCAGTTGTGGTATAAGTAAAACTGTACAAACAGCAAGTTAACTTTGGACTATCCAGCTGTGAGAAAAGCAAGGTATTCCCTGACGATGGAATTTGCAGATCTTGTTAGATCTTAGAAATTTTATTGTCAAAGAAATGGGCAAATTGGTTTGCTAACCTTGTGAAAGAGTAGATGCAGGGTATAGCTTTTCAGGTTTGCTATGAAGGAATCGATTAACGATCTGAAAAAGACGTCTGCTGTCAGTACCAGCATCTTGCACAAGCGATGAATAATATTCTATTTTTGCTTCGCTAATTGTGTCTTTAACACGGATACACTGGTCACATACGCCTGTCTATCAACTTGTAGGCCACTTTTACGCCATATTCGTTCCTTGCTTCGCCGTACTATTTTCTGTTCTTTAATATCTTCAGTGTACCATGGGGCCATCGGTCGGATCGTAATGGTCTTTTTTTACGAAGTGGGCATGGCATTCAAGCAACGTTAATAATACTAAGTCATACTGATCACAACGCTCTTAAAAATTGGATACATGTTTTGCATATAACTCTGAACTAAGGATGCTTTGACGAAGCTTTAAGGTATCAATGTCTCGCAGCTTTCGATACGAAATATCCGACTTCACGTTGCGAGGTTTAGCCACGTCTATATCACAGTGCAGCACAAAATGATCAGAAATAACAGCATCAGATTCTTTAAGTTGCTAATAACAGTTTCACCTTTCTTGGTAATATGAGGTCGAGTGTATGTCCACTATTGTGTGTGGGGGCATTCACGTGTTGCTCCAGATCAAAAATCTGGAGAAGTTCCAAAAACGTCAGAGCATTGGACCCTTCTTCATCTACATCACAATTAAAATCTCCTACCATTATAACCTTTCCAGAAGCTGGAGAAATATGCTCCAATAGGGTTGGAAATTTTTCAAAAAATGCAGAATATGTTTGTTTGTTTATCTATGATATAGAAGGACGGTAAATAACAACAAATCTGAAAGTTGACGAGTTAACATGTAATAAGAATTCCAAATGACTGGAAAGAACTTGTTTTCAACTTTTAATCTGGGTGTTTTGTTTGAAACGTAAGCCGATACCACCCCCACGAGCATACTCCCTTCGGCATTGGATAAATTTGTACCCTTTTGGATAAATATCCAGCGTGATATAATCGTTTCATCAGCTTTTAACCATGTGTGGGTAATCGGTATACCGAGAGAATCTTGAAAGGAGATTGGGAACAGCACCTAAAAGACCCTGATATCACTCCTTTCTATAACATAAGGTACCAACTGTACTGAGTTTACGGATTGATTTTTAGAATGAATCAAATTTGTTATCCCCACACGCCTTCAGATAAAAGTTGCTCAGGCAGCATACCAGGGACACCTTGGAATGATGAAGACCAAACAGATGCTTTGTAAAAAGTATTAGTTTCCGACCATGAACACATTGGTTGGAGCAAATCGTCGGGCAATGTGTCTAGTACCGAGGAACGACACCAGCAAGAACCAGTAAAGCCAACGGAGATACCAAAGAAACCTTTGGCCTTTATAATAAATTTACTTATTAAGGATTGACACGAACCTTCAGCCTTCAATTAAGTATATATATAAAATACTACCGGGTGTCCCAAAAAAAACTTTACCTCTTTGTCTTAATATAACTCAAAAACGAATAAAAGTCATTAAATTGAAATAAACTCCACTGCATGCAAGCAGGGCTAACTTAGATTTTGATATATAACACTAAATTATTGATGCGATATTTACGGAGATACAAGCATTTGATGTCGCAAGGTACTTTCAAAATCCGTGAAAAATTGACAAAGATCGGCTATTAAATTAATTCGAAACTAATACTTTAACTTTTACGTTTTTAACTTTAGTGATTTTAACTTTAAATGTACGCTTTTCCATTGCAAACTTACTCTTATATAAGAGCGAACAATTAAAGTTAAAATCGCTGAAGTTAAAAACTTACCACGGGAAGTGGCATGCAAGTATTTTCGAATTAATTTGATAGCCGATTTTTGTCAATTTCTCACGGATTTTGAAAGTACCTTGCGACATCAAATGCTTGTATCTCCGTAAATATCACATCAATAATTTAATGTTATATATCAAAATCTAAGTTAGCCCTGCTTGTATACAGTGGAGTTTATTTCAACTCAATAGCTTTTATCGTTTTTGAGTTATATTAAGACAAACAGGTAAAGTTTTTTTTGGGACACCCGGTAGAACAGCGGGTATTAAGCTACCTTTAACATGGTTTCATTATGCTTATTTGAAATTTATTTAATAATAAACGGAAAAGAATATCTGATAAAGTGGGAAAATTATAACCCCTATGAGTCAACTTGGGAGCCTCAAATTTATCTGAATAAGAATTGCTAATCATTTGTTGAAAATTGCCATACTGTATTGATTTATTGCAGATTAGATCAGATTTGCTTCACTGACTCAGTGCGTATTCTATATAGGTATTTTGAAAACCCTAATCCTGAAAAAGGAGTAATTTTCAATGAAGTGGGGCGTCTCAGAGTAGTTGTAACTCTTGCTTTGAAGGCTCCACGTACTCGTCAAAAAATATTTGCGGATCGAATTTAGGCAGGAAGGCAGTGGAAAATTTTAGAAGAAAAAGATTTCCCATGAAAGTATTAATAATATACAATATACACTGGCGGTCAAAAAGAACTGCTCAAATGTTGCTATTATCGTATGTAACAGAAATCGTAACAATCAATCTTTTATTATACACTAGCGGTCAAAAAGAACTGTTTAGCTACAAGTTCATAAAAAAGAAGGGATTATAGGAGAGAGCCTCATAGGCATTTTGGATAATTCTCTTATTCCAAGCAATATTTCAATAATGTAATGCAACCTGCCACCCTTCCAAGATATAGTGAAACAATGGTTTCAGGAAAAGGGGGTGACAGAAATGGATTAGCCTGCACAGTCAAAAGCCTATTGAAAATCCTAACCCTATTGAAAATCTGTGGGACAATGTCAAGGGGATATTGCAAGAAAGGAATTAATTCATAAAGCGTCCATGATTTATGCGTTGCTGTAAAGACTGTCCATAGGATGAATTTCTTCTGACCGTTAAGATTACCACCTTAATAGAAAGTATGCCACGCCGGTGTATGGCCGTTATCAATTATAAGGCCAAAGGAGGGTCATCAAAATATTAATATTTCACATAGCTTATCCTGTTATTTAGTCTATATTTACTCGTATATATTGTTAGAGGGACAGTTATACGTTCATTTGAGAGCAATTTAACTTGTTTTGAGCAGTTCTTTTTGACCGCCAGTGTATTATATATGGTATTCAAAGAATAAAATTAAAGAGGCTAGTATGCATATCAATGGCACTCGTCCAAAGTTTATAGCACATGTCTCAAACTTCCTGTACTTAAAATTCACGTGAGTATATATAACCAGCTTATTAATATTACATAGCCACTCTAATGACAAACCACTCGATATGCTTATTAAATATTACATAGCCACTCTAATGACAAACCACTCGATATATATATATATATATATATATATATATATATATATATATATATATATAAATATATATATATATATATATATATATATATATATATATATATATATATATATATATATAATATATATATATATACCGTTGTGACCATTAAACATGGCTTATTTTGTTCACTTACCTCTTGTTTCCTTGAGAAATGCCAGGTTCACTTACCTCTTGTTTCCTTGAGCATGACATTTGAGAAATTTTGAAGATAGATTTTCAACGATTTCCCATTAAATTAACGTATGCAGTACAATCACGTGATCGATATTTACGTATTTATATATATTTCCAGGTGACAACCTTAACAACTATATTAGTATATATATATATTATATATATGAATATATATATATATATATATATATATATATATATATATATATTATATATATATATATTATATATATATAATATGTATATATATATATATATATGTATATATATATATACATATATTACCGTACTTACATGCATATACTTAGCCCCTTTTTCATTTTGCATGCTGTGGCATGAGTTATAGAATAAATATTACACCCGTATAAACGATGAGTTAGGTCAGGCCAACTGGGGAGAATTGGTAGGGTTCCATATAATTCTATTAGTTCAGTTACATTGTACTACATTTGCAGGCGTTGATTATACGGTCCAGTTCAACCCACTGGACGTGCATGGCATATCGAATGTTATGTATACATTCAACCAAGCATCGAGATAATTTCACCCCAGAACAATTCCTGGCGGCCGTGGAAAAAGTTGTTCAGTCAAATGATCAATTCACTCTGGACGATCACCTCAGCGTGAACGTCGTTCATGTAGAAATGCCCCAAGGTTCTGGTCGAAAACCTGGTGCTGTAATTAATCTCAAGGCCCATTTAGGCAACAAACGTTCCATAATCCAAATAAAAAATAATGACGATATCTGCTGTGCTCGTGCTATTGCCGTGGCCAAAGCGAAGCATGACCAAGATCCTCAATACAGGCACATTGTTAACCACCAAAGACCTTTGCAAACCTGCATTGCTCACCAACGTCATGAATTTGCTGGTGTTCCCTTCGGACCTTGCGCAATCCCCGAAATTCAAACGTTTGAGGCTAACGTCGTGTCAAAAGAACACCTGAACGCTCTCATCTACTCTGGCTCCGTCGAGAAACTTCTTTACCTGTACCATCACCAGAACCATGCACTACGATATCATCACCAGTATGCCTGCCTTTCTTGCACGAAAGCAATATTGCCATAAATGCAGAAAAGGCTGACAAGATTACCGACCACCCTTACAGCGACCTCTGCATGCTGTGCCATAAGCAGAGCTGTCCTATCGTAGAGTGGACACATTGTAACGATTGCAATCGCTATTATAAAAGCCAAGAATGCTACAACCGTCATAAACATGACGTCGGTCCTGCCAAATCCAAATCGTGTCGTAACTCGTGCTAGCCTTAATGATTATCATCGTGGTAAGGTGAGATATTTCACCTGCAAGAAATACGTAAAACCAGAAGGGCACAAATGTTTCCTTCAAACCGTAGAGACCCGACTACGCGAGCAACAACGACGGCAACAAATTATTACAATGACGTAGAGGTGGAAAACGACGCCTCAGAACAGGCGTCCAATCTCATGTTCTTCAACTTCGAGAGCTTCCAGGATGACGAAAGAAACATCCCGAACCTCTGGGTCGTTCAGAACGTAAACGACGAAGAAACTGTCTTTTCTGGTCTTCGTACCAAAGATGATTTCTGCGAGTGGTTGATTTCTGCACTGCAAAAAATGCATTTTCTCATTTGAGTAAATGTTACTCAATTTTTGAGTAATTGTACCGATTACTCAATAATTTGAGTAAATTTTACTCCTCATTCGGTAAAGAGAAACTTTACTCTCTCTTGCGAGTAAACGAAAACTCAAAATGTTGAGTAAAGTGTTAGAGTAATTTTTACTCCAATTTTTGCGCACTCTTTACTCAACTATGAGTAAATTGATGAGTAAAATTTACTCAAGCTTACGCAGGTGATTTAAATACTCACAAATTTGAGTAAATGTAAAGTTTTACTCTTTTCCTGAGTAAACGCAGCATTTACTCAAATCATGAGTTATGTACAATGTGTAAAATTTACTCAAAATTTTGAGTAAATACAACGTGTATCAGTTACTAAAAAAAACACGTATTTCAAAAAAAGAGTAAACTTTACTTTTACTACAAAACTATGCCGGCCACATATATCTTTCCAGTATTTGGGGCTTATTTTGACGGCTAAGTTATTAACAAGGCCAAGAACATTATTGGTTCATATATTAATATCACATAATACCACAAATTAAATATATACAATATATATTATAATGAGCCAATCATGTTTTGCGTTTCCTTCGGTATGCTAATACAAGCGTACGGATATAATTAATTATAATGCGCCAATCATGTTTTGCGTTTTCTTTGGAGGTAAATGCTAATACAAGCGGACGGATATAATTAATTATAATGAGCCAATCATGTTTTGCGTTTCCTTTGGCGCGACGATTCAAATGACTCCAATTTCATTGTCAGTTTCAAATCACCGTGAGCTTCAACGTGCGGTAAAAGCTTGTCTTTGTGTCTTGGTATATTCAAATATTTCTTTGCTCTATAATTCCGCTGAACTGAGAAAAAATGTTCACAGTGGAGGACGTTCACTCATGGCTTATTGCAGTTGGCTTTGGCGAGTATTGCCAGACGTTTAAGGTATGTTTTTGAGCTTGTTGTTAGCGGGAGATGTGGCGCGCAAATACTCTGTAATTTACTCTTGTTGTCAAATCCAAAGTACAATCGCGCACAAAATGTAGATATTTCAAATTTCATCACTATATAAAGATAGCATATGCATACACTACCTTTAATTGTAAATCCCCGAAAAATCGCCGTGACATTGGCGGGATTTAGCCTTTAGGGGCATTGCATATAGATACGGCAGAACGTCGATGTTGGACACCATTGTTTAATGGTTTATATGAGAATTTCGAGTGCGGCTTATTTGGGGCAAACTCTGGAGCCTTGTCTTATTTTCGCTCGTATAAACGGCCCTTATGCTTATATGAAACTTAGGCAGCTTATATACTGTTTATATACTGTAAAAATGATATTTTGATTGTAAGCAGTCTCCTTGTTTGATCTTGCATGAATTTGTATTGAATAATTCATATCAAAAATTCAATTTCAATTGAGAGGCCACTAAAAATTGTGTTCAGTTAATGATATAAAATTATGTATTTTGGAGCACTAATAGTAATTTACTTACGGTTTTCAAAACACCAATTCACAAAAGATTATTTATACCTTTGACCAATAGATCATTCAAGTAATCAGGTTGCACATAAAGTGTCAGTTATATATATATTGGCTTCATGAAAGGTCTTATACATAAAACCTATTACTTTATTTACTTAATGACCTCAGAACAAAGGTCTCACAGCAAGTATAATAAATTGATTTTTTGAGCACACATGTTCTTAGATATGTAATAGCTTTGGTCTTTCATTTTCATTGGACAACATAAGCAATAAAGGTATATAAAAAGAGCATCAAACATTAGAGTCAAATTACTGTCACATTTAAAGGTAAAAAATAATTTTACTAAAAATTGTGTTTGGCAAATTATGAATTAAGTGACATTGCAGTTTATTGTTTTGAATATTGGCCCTGGCATTGCTGTTTAACAGCTTTTGTGTAAGGTGGCTTAGACCGCCTTTAACCATCAGCTCACTTGGGCAGCACATTTGTGTTGCCCATCAGTGAGAATTGCAAAGACAATATTCAAGACATGTATGCATTTATGTTGATGCAGTTCTGCTGCTGTGTAAGGTGGATTCGGCCTTTTACCAGTACCTCTTTTGAGTGGCTTGCCCGCTCATGAAAGAGGAGATATATAAATGAATACACTCTGTAATGTAATTTAATACAAGGTTTTCTTTTAGACTGAGGTGAAATGACAGTTTTATATGGGGCTTATACATATTTTTTATCAAATTTGTATTTAATTAATAATTTAACTAAAAATTGTGTTTGGCAAATTAGGAATTAAAGTGACATTGCAGTTTATTGTTTTGAATATTGGCCCTGGCATTGCTGTTTTACAGCTTTTGTGTAAGGTGGCTTAGACCGCCTTTAACCATCAGCTCACTTGGGCAGCACATCTTGTATTGCCCATCAGTGAGAATTGCAAAGACAATATTCAAGACATGTATGCATTTATGTTGATGCAGTTCTGCTGCTGTGTAAGGTGGATTCGGCCTTTTACCAGTACCTCTTTTGAGTGGCTTGCCCGCTCATGAAAGAGGAGATATATAAATGAATACACTCTGTAATGTAATTTAATTTAATGCAAGGTTTTCTTTTAGACTGAGGTGAAATGACAGTTTTATATGGGGCTTATACATATTTTTTATCAAATTTGTATTTAATTAATAATTTAACTAAAAATTGTGTTTGGCAAATTAGGAATTAAAGTGACATTGCAGTTTATTGTTTTGAATATTGGCCCTGGCATTGCTGTTTTACAGCTTTTGTGTAAGGTGGCTTAGACCGCCTTTAACCATCAGCTCACTTGGGCAGCACATCTTGTATTGCCCATCAGTGAGAATTGCAAAGACAATATTCAAGACATGTATGCATTTATGTTGATGCAGTTCTGCTGCTGTGTAAGGTGGATTCCGCCTTTTACCAGTACCTCTTTTGAGTGGCTTGCCTGCTCATGAAAGAGGAGATATATAAATGAATACACTCTGTAATGTAATTTAATACAAGGTTTTCTTTTAGACTAAGGTGAAATGACAGTTTTATATGGGGCTTATACATATTTTTTATCAAATTTGTATTTAATTGCACAAAAAATTCAGCAACTAACACTCAACAGTACTAAACATCTTATAAAATACAAGATTACATTTAAGTAATATAGTTATCTTTATTACATGACACTTACTCTTTGATATGTGATATGGTCTAATGTGTTTGAGAGAACACAAGCTGCACCATCGCAAAAATAAACATGTGGCAAAATGAAAACTATAACTTGTTTTATTATTTATGACTAAATAGGTTAATACGTACCATGCTAAATGATTTAACTAAAAGTTGTGTTACTCAATATAAGTTGGACAGAGACATCGGCGATGAATGATATAAAGAAATGGCGAGTTCACTAAGTAAGATCAAATACATGTCTTCTCCGAATCAAAAGAGAGAAAAAAGACAGGAAGAAGACAAAGAAAACAAGAAAAAGAACGAAGAAAAAAGTGACTTAATTGGTACTGTTTTTTGAGGCGAGTTTCTTTTTACTTGTGTCATTAACATTATAGGCCAGGCTTGATCCTGGCTGCTAAGTAACAAAGCAATTACGAGGTCTTTATTTGCCTTACCGAGTACAGTACCCATTTGAGACAAACACCAGGGCGTTGGGTGAAAAGTTGCTTAACGCTCAAGTCTATCTGAACGATATTTTATCTATCTTTTCTATAGGACGGAAGTTTCGAGAATGCAGCAAAAGAATGTTATGCAAGCGGTAAAGCTTCATTTTGCAAACGAGAACAATTATACATTATACATAGCAAAGTCTCTAGGTTATCTTTCTTCATTTTTACCGAAATGTACGTTATTTGCAAAATAAAATTTGTCCTCCAGATGCCAACTGTGACATCATGAGTTTTGCATTAATGACTGCATGTCATTTTACTATATTATTGACAATGTATATACCACTTTAACAAAACTTGAGGCTGTGATTGATTGTATATTCTGATTGTGTAACTGCGATTCGTGTGCTGCAAAATAGCAGGCCTGTTGTAAATTAATTTTTAAAATAGACAATTTCATTGAACAAGTTGTTTGTGCGCATTTTTTGTCTCGATCTACATTATTATGTAGTGCGGTGTATTCTTGTTATTCTCCTTGTTTCAAGTTTTAACTTTTTTTTTACTCAGAATTGCGAGTAGCTGTCATCACAGTAGCTGAGCAATTTGGAAATCCAATTGGAAGTCAAATTACGCAAACGTTCGAGTAGCTTTACTCGTCTTTTGAGTAATTCCCGCGTTTACTCAAAATAAGGAGTCACTGTGGAAGCAATTTGTCCGAGTAACTGGTACTCGTTTTTTGAGTAGAAACTACTCTTATACTCGAGTAAATTTACCGAAATAATGAGTAGTTTCTACTCAAAAAATGAGTTCTAGTTACTCAAACAAATTGCTTCCACAGTGACTCCTTATTTTGAGTAAACGAGCGAATTACTCAAAATTGCGAGTATTTAACTGGGTTTACTCATTTAATGAGTAAATAAGGGTACATAGCTTTTGAGTACTTTGTACTCTTTTATTTGAGTAATATTTACTCAAAACAAGCGAGTAATTTTTACTCAAATATTTTGAGTATGTTTTACTCAGTATAATGTGTCACTGTGGAAGCAACATTTTACTCAATAATTTGAGTACAATTTACTCAGGATTTTTTGCAGTGTGCGAGTGGGTATTCCAGCAGAAACATGCTAAAACGACATTCGCAGCACACAACCTACAGGCGTACGACGGTTATTTCATCCTCCAGTACCTCTACGACCAAGGCATCACTCCCGAAATCATCCCTCGTGGGGCAAAATTCCTTTCTCTTTTCATCTCTGAACTTAACATTAAATTTATAGACTTGCTGTGTTTTACTCCAATGAGGCTGGCAGACTTCCCAAATACGTTTGGGCTCACAAAACTGAAAACAGGATATTTTCCGCATTTCTTAAACAATGCTAAAAATTCTTCGATACTGTCAATCTGATGTGGACATTCTTCGCCGTTGCTGTCTCAAATTTCGCAAAGTGTTCCACCAGATAACTAAAGTCGACCCCTTCGCGTTCTGTTTGACTATTGCCTCCGCTTGTAATCTTGTGTTTATAGGTTAAATTTCCCTGAGAAGGATACCATCACAATCATTCCTCCATGTGACTACAAACCAGAGAACAAGCACTCAGTGTTTGCAATGAAAATGTTGGGATGGATATCCCAGCTAAACGGTGTTCGCATCCGTCATGCTCATAACGATGGAGAGAAACGTATTGGGAAGTATCTTCTTGATGCATTCAACGAAGAAAACAATACGGTGTGGGAGATTCATGGCTGTTTCTGGCATGGATACAAACGGTGTTATACCGGAGATACCGTGAATCCCGTAAATTACATGTCAATGCACGACCTGCGACAGAGGACATAAGCGAAAACCCATTACATTGCTTCAAGAGGCTCATAAATTCAAGTAGTTAATTCTGCATATTATATATAGTTTATATTTGTATAGTGTAATTAAGTAGACGCTCATAATGTAATTAAGTAGACGCCCTCCGTGGAAATCAGTCGTAACTGACGGGGCTAGTGTCTGTAAATAAAATTTTTAATAATAATAATAATAATTACCTTCGTGAGAATGGTTATAAAGTCATAGAATTTTGGACCTGCGACATCGAACGTGAGCTTGCCACAGATTCAGAAATGAAGAGGTTTTTCGACAGTTGTGAAATCTCAGAACCTCTGAAACCACGACGTGCTTTCTTCGGTGGTCGCACGAACGCCACACGTCTTCACTATGACGTCAACCCAGAAGAGAAGATCCGTTACGTGGATTTCTGCAGCCTCTGCCTGTATCTCGTTAAAAACCTTTTTAAACTCAAGGGTGCTTATCATTAAACTTGTTAAACAATTTTTGGTGCAACAAATACAGAGAATACCCACTTGACCATCCTCAAATCATCACCGTACCGAGAACTTTGCACCAATCAACGAGTTCCGTTCTCCCTTCTCGTGCCCTGTACCATCCCGTGTTGCTTTACCCCACTCAGGGTAAGCTCATGTTCCCACTATGTCGTACTTGTTCCCACGCTCTGCAACAGAACAACGTTGCCATCACAACGACGCCGAGCGAACACTTCACGGAACATAGGTGACACTGGAGCTCGAGAAAGCACTGGAAAGGGCTACAGACTGGTGAAAATCGACGAAATGTGGCATTTCCAAGAGCACGCCGATGGGCTCTTCAAAGATTATATTGACACGTTTCTCAAAATCAAGCAAGAGGTAAGATTTAACTGATGTTTACCGTATTCGAGTACCATTATTCCTTTCTCTTTTTTAGGCGAGTGGTTTTCCAGCAGGTTTTGATACGGTGGAGAAGAAAGCTCAATATGTTACCGGCTACGCCTGAAAGGAAGGCATTCAGCTGCATTCAAGCTAAATGGTTCATGTTAAAAATATATCGTTTCTTGTTATAGGAAAGTTTGCGCAACGACCTAACATGACCAAGGTCAAAATAATGTATGATCCAGCCGAATACTTCGACCTCCTCACCAGCGACAAAATTAACATTACCGATGTGAACTTCATCAATGATGAGCTCATCGATCTCCACTTCGAGAACGTGGACGAATTCGTCCGGCGGAAAGACAAATGTCGTCATCGCTGCGTTCACCACAGCCCATGTCCGCCTCAAACTTTATGGCGTCCTGGAGCAATTAGATCGGCGAGACTCGGTGTCTACGTGTCGAAAGATGACGGATGGGAGCCACCCACAGGAGCCTACCTTGGCAAGCTTACTAATGAGTTGGATGGGGCCCACATTAGCAGCTTTGTGTCAGAAGGACCTAAAAACTACGCTTACCAAACAAACGCGGGTAAGACTGTATGCAAGGTTCGAGGAATCCCCCTGAACTACAAGACCCAGCAACACGTCAATTTTGACGTCATGTCAGAGATGGTTAGAGGTGTCGGACCGCATAAAAAAACCGTGGACATTCCATAAAAGATTGTGAGGAATAAGACATGGAAGGAAATTATTACCAGGAGCGAGAAAAGAACTATAGGATTGTATATAATAAACGTGTTATTGTCAATAATTTTTATACTTTGGCTTATATGGTTTTTAACATTACGTGTGTTTCAATTTTGTGTGTGGATAGGGAAATTGAAATTATACCTTTACATCACTTGAGATAATTTGTGTGATTCTCGGGTGAGAGTCACGGGGTTAAACGTCAGAGTTTCGGCCCACAAAGCCACAAAAATGGCCCGCTAAGGCCCTGCGGTCCTTACTCCATAGGCTTTCGAGGCATGATGGCAAATGATTCACATATCGAAAAACTTCTATCTTTAATAAAATGGCCTTTTTTGCGGCGTTGTGGCCTTGTTTCCTATCTGTTATTGTGTGAAAGCTTTGCAACATGTGGTAGGACGATGACAAGAGTCATTAATTTGGGCATGTTCTAGCGGCAAGTTTTGGCGGCAAAGTTCAGGCGAAACGACGCATTGTATGGAAACTTCAGCGTGACGTTCTCTTCATTGGTTAGCTGTTTTCAGTACGAGTAACTCCATTTGCATCCTGTCAGGGGCGCCGTGGCCGGGGGGGCCAGGGGGGGCCATGGCCCCCCCCCAGGATTCAAACCTGTCGGAAATTTACGAACATTGCATGTTGTCGGAGTTTATCAATCATAACAGAGACTAAGCTATTTTTGCATTTGTGGCTGTGTTATGCTGAACAACCCAAAAGTATTTGAACTATCAGAAAATAGACGCGGTTATCTCTAATATTATACGGTACGACACTACCCCAAGTTTTTATTATACTGTTGTCGCGCAGGCTAAACTAGCTGTTTCTTCCGAACGTTTCCAGTTTCCGATAAACATGCATAGTTTCTATTAATATAACATTACGCAAGGAATGTAATTTTCGAAATGTCGGAGATTGGCGCGATAAAATCGCGATGAATGGCCATGTATCTTTGACCGCATTTATTGTTCAGTGAGTTTTTACAGTTTATTGCGTTGATATGGTGACCGTCCAAAGAAACACCAGCATGTCCCGTATCAGAATGCTGGAGCTACAGCAAATCCTTTTCAAGTTTATAGTACTTTTAGTCAAACGGTTTCTGAAGTTTATAAAAGATAAGGTACCACGATAGTACAGCGGAAGAAGTAAACTGATGAGAGGATGGAAGCATTTGCGAATATGTTTATATTTTGGTTATAAACAAATGTTGCGTATAGAATACGCTGTATGCTCATCCACTAAGATTACAAAGCTATAATAGAGTATCGTGAAATAACGTATCGCGTTATTTGTTAATGCATGTGGATTAGAAATCTCTGTAATACAGTTTTCCCACAAACAGTTAACTGTATCAAAATTATTCAACTACTCAATTGAAAAGCGTATGTAAAACGTGAATATTTATCGGTCATATTCATTGTGTTATAAGGTTTTTTTTCTATTTACGCGAGGTAGGAGATCTTTACAAGGGTTTACTAAAGTTCAATAATGTTCTCTTCCGTCTTCTCTTCTCTACTTCTCGATCTTCGTCGTTTTGCGTTCTTGTCTTCTTCGTCAGTTCTGTCGTTGAGCTTCCTAACGTTTCATAAGTTAATCTTTACTCCGTCAGTCCACTGAAGGTTGGGGTGTTGTGCACGCCCTTTTATAGTAACGGTTGAGGGAAACTTGTAGACGTCATCAACCAGAGTGGGCTGATCCTTATCCAACCAATCAGCGTTGTAAGTTAGAAATGTGGGTTGGTCTTAGAAGCTCGTTCCAGCTCTCATATCTTGTTTGTTTAAGGCGTTGTCGCACTAGTCGAGTTGGTCTTCTGCTCAATCGATCAATACTTAAAAATGTTCACAACTTAAAATATTCATCATCAACAACTAGTAAAATATACCAACAATACGTCTGTGAACAATATCTTTCAACATAAACTATTTTCACTCTTATTTTATCGAATTGAACTTTTGATGACGTAATCTATTACATGCTTGACCGAGCAACATTTTTACCACAATTGATTGACATAAGAACTTGAATGGCCTACAGCACGCACACTTTTTTAAAGAATGCAACCATTAAGATAAGTGACGACTTAAGACTGTTTATCCAGGTATCAGTTCTGAGAGGATTATAAATATTTTCACCTTATTACTCATTTAATCCCACGATATGTCATACATGAAAGGGAAAGGCGATTAATGTTTGCTAATGGCCGAAAATTATATTTACTCAGGCGTCTTGTGGCAAAAATCATTCACTAATCCCTGTCATGCTCTTGATATTTCTATTTTTGCAGCTATTTTTATATGCATATCTCTAAACACAATAAAGCTTTGCGTAACAATTGTGCATGAAGCGTCAATTTAAATTAGTAGACGTAGCTCGTGATCTTTGTCATAGCAAATGCATGCGCGTCCTTACCCAAAACCCCCTGTCAGTTTTGTCAATATTCGTTACTTTTTTATTATAAAGATGTCGGAAAAAAAACGTGCTTGTCGGAATAATGTTGCCTTTGGCCACGCCTACATTAGCACACCCACGGCGCCCCTGCATCCTGTTGAAAAATATTGTAATCGTTGTGTGATTTCTCTGACAAAATTTGTGAAGATTCTAAAGATGTCTCAATCTGTAAGTGAAAATGTTTGCTTTTGTTTTAAGGTTTTTTCTTTCTTTCAAAATCGTACTTGATTTTTTCATTTGTTTATATTTATAGATCCTTAAAATGATTCGTAAGTGGGAAACCAAAGCTGCTCTTGATGTTTTCCAGGAAGCGTTCGATCTTACCGATTAGGAGAAAAAAGCTATTTTGCTACAGCGATTAACGATTTGGACAAGGAACAATGCTATCGATCGTAGCCTGATCGAAAATTGGTCCGGTTCTCAGCGTCTACCTTTGCCAGCGCGTGGACTGACGATAATAGCATGTGGGATGAGATGCCAAGCATGCCAAAACGTCCCGTAGACGATGAAAACATTGTATCGCCTGCTAAACGGCCGAACGCCGAAGAATACTTTACCGTCAAATCTGCAAGGCAAGTGAATGTGAGGAAATTCAAAACAACAGGTACTGATTTGATTTTATCTTACTTGTAAGGATCAAATGTTTAAACAGTTGCTTAAAAATAAAAATTAAAAAAAAAACTTATGATGAAAACTCAAGCCATGATTGAACATTTGATTAGAGTGACGCTAATCCATTTGCTTTATTATCTACACTGCGGCAACCTGCAGCCAGACGTTAATGTTTAATCATGTGATCAACAATGTGTTTTTATTCTTGCATGATTCTTGTGCATGATACAACATAGCTTATGAAATAAATATCCAACACTTACAACCTTAGAGTTAGGACCCAGGGGTGTCAGTCCACTTGGAGATAATTCGTAGGGGTCCATATAATTATAAAAGCTAAGCCACATTGTACTGCATTTGCAGGCGTTGATTATACAATCCAGTTTAATCCCTTGGACGTGCATGGTATATCGAATATATGCCCACATTGCACCGTGCATTCCGTAGTTTGTTTGACCGCATTACTGATGGCATGGCTCCCCACGACCAGATTCGCTTCATTATGCATTCAACCCAACTTGATAGACCCATTTCTCTACCTTTCCTCCCTCGAGGTAATCTAACCCCAGAACGTTTCCTGGCCGCAGTGGAAAAAGTTGTTCAGTCAAATGAGCAATTCACCCTGGACGATTCCCTCAATGTGAACGTCGTTCATATAGAAATGCCTCAAGGCTCCGTTCGAAAACGTCGCGATGTAATTAAGCTCGAGGCCTATTTTGGCCAAGAAAGGATGCATC
The DNA here is from genome assembly GCF_004324835.1 of Dendronephthya gigantea. Taxonomy (NCBI): domain Eukaryota; kingdom Metazoa; phylum Cnidaria; class Anthozoa; order Malacalcyonacea; family Nephtheidae; genus Dendronephthya; species Dendronephthya gigantea. The sequence continues at coordinate 526,011 of NW_021163147.1, read as the reverse complement.
GTCCAAATCAAAAACAAGGACGATATGCAGTAGCGTGGCCAGCCTGACAATTTGTCCCGCTATGCTAATATTTTGGTGTTCATTGACTGTGAAAACAATGAATTTCTAAAAATATGAATAATTATAATAACTCGAAATTTACATAGCGGGACAAAATCGTCAGGCTGGCTACGCCACTGACGATATGTGTTGTGCTCGTGCTATTGTCGTGGCGAAAGCAAAATATGATCAAGACCCACAATACAAACATATTGCTCACTATCAAAGTCCTTTGCAAACCCGTCTTGCTCACCGGCTCCACGAATCTGCTGGTGTTCCCCTCGAGCCTTGCGGAATCCCAGAAATTTAAAAAGTTCGAGGAGGCCCTTACTTGATACCAACTCAACGTGGTGTCCAAAGAACACCTGAACGCACTTATATACTCCGGTTCCAAAGCTGAGAAACACCTGTACCTCTTCCATCATGATAGCAACTACGATGTCATAACCAGTATGCCTGCCTTTCTTGCACGAAAGCAATATTGCCATAAATGCAAGAAAGGCTAAGACAAGATCACCGATCACCCTTGCGGCAACCTCTGCATATTGTGCCATACGCAGGGATGTCCTATCGTAGAATGGGTTCATTGTAACGACTGCAATCGAAATTACAAAAGCCTGGAATGCTACAACCGTCATAAAGATGATGACGGCCCCGCCAAATCCATATGTCGCTCCCTTGTAAAGTGCCGGACATGTGATCGTGTCGTAACTCGTGCTAGCCTTAATGATCATCATTGTGGTAAGGTGAGGTGTTCCACCTTAGTCATTAGGTCAATTAATGACCAACTACGTGTAATTTTTAATTCCCGCCAACAACCTAATCGCTTTGGGATAGGCCGGGATGTTCAAATTACGCGTATAGTACCTTTGGCAACACGATTCGATATAAAGCGGAGTGAACTGCAATACGTTTCAAACAGTCTGTCGGGAATCAGGATGCGGTTACAAGACATTGTCGGGATTGTGGACATGGATGGATTTTACCTGGAACCCCAGAGGCGATTTTTATGTAAAGAGCTTGGTGTGATTGAAGTGGGCAAAGTAACAGCCAAGTCCTTCTTTTGGCGTTCATTGGACCTCGCTCACAGAAAAAGAGAGGCGAACGTGTAATTACGTTCAAAAAAAAATTCACGAGTTGCCATTCGGAGTGCCGAGGGGCACCAAAGCCTTTTAAATTTCGGACTTGAAGGCAATTGTAGACGATTTCTACCGTAAAACACGCGTAGATTCATCCTCTACCATTGCCTACAAAGGCGGACATCACGAGAAAGACTTGCTTGCGAGTCTCCGTATTCCGGCCGTAGATTTGGAAGGCTTTGGCTGCCCTAAAGCTGAAGAACTTTTTGACGATCTTAGTTGGTTGGAGACATGTGGGCATCATTTAGCGGCCGATGCCTACAAACACTGCGCTAAGGTTGAAGTGGAGGCGTTTGCAGTCTGGCTGGAAAAACACAAAGTTTCAACAGTTTTTGCGCAGTGAATGGTATTTTTGTAGACAAGTGGGATCTTTATTTCAAGTACGTACTGACTTGTCACTAAGGTGGCTTGGCATGTGTTAGTGCATGTTCAGTGGTGTCACACTGTACCGATATTTTATCACGAACGTCGCCGTTGTCATTACCAGAAATTTGCGACATCATGATTTGCGACATGTGTTGCATCTATACTAATTTGCATTTCACCCTTACCTAACGGCCTTTGATTTTTCTTATTATGAAATTAAGCAGTAGCGTAGCCAGCCTGTCGATTTGTCCCGCTATGTTAATACTTTTGTGTTATCTTTCACTGACTGTGAAAACAATAGATTTCTAAAGACATGAATAATTATAATAACTCGAAATTTACATAGCAGGACAAAATCGTCAGGCTGGCCACGCCACTGAAATTAAGTACAAAACTTGAAATTGTCTTGATCTTTCCCACTGTTCGCTGACTGCTGGATCAATAGAGCAGCCGTTTCCCAACATATATTTTTATGTTGGGTTAACTGACTGTGTTCAAATGTTCATATAGGTTATCATGGTTGAACTGCCTGATGATTCTGATAATATTTTTTGGAGTGATGGTTCATATGGTTCATTTAAAATTTCGGTCACCAAAACGTTTCTAAACAGCTGTTCAATCCATCTTGAGGTCGCCAAACAGTGCTCGAAGTCTTTGGTTGGAAAGATTCTACGTTTTATATTTTAACTCAATGCATTTTATATCGTAAAACTTAAATACCATTATATATTGCTAAACCGCAAATTAGTGTACAAGCGACGAACATTTAGTCGCAAATTTCCAAATCACTGTCGCTCAGGTGTTTAGCTAATTTACAGACCATATAATTATCATTCACTATGCGAGCAGTAAGTAAAAAAAAGTCTAGTCTATTATCTAACCCAATGTCCTGGAATGATTGTGGTCTCAGTTGCAATCCACACCGACACCACGACTATCTTCGCAGTACCCGGGATTATTATTCCATCCATTATGACTGCAATCCCAGATGTAAGCTTCATCACCAGAGCATTGAACATTAGAAAGGAATACGGGACCACTTCCATCGCCAAAGCGATAATCGGTCCCGATCGAAGTCACTCCTGAGAAACCCAACTGACGGCAGATGACCTTACCTTCAGTAGTTGTCAAGCGTCCGGCATAATCCTTTTGATCACAGACTTTGCCCCAGCCAAGTGTTGGATGATATATTTCCACTCTTCCACTCATATTGTTACTTGAACCATTTAATCTGATTTTCAGTTCAGAGTTGGCTATAACATAGAAAATTACACATGTAAAGAAAGACAACTTCCAGCTGATTTTTAGTCCCTTAGTCCAAGTGTCTCTTTTCTCTCGAGCAAATATAGGTACTGCGGTATGTAAATGACAGAGTTGCAAAAAGAGTTCATCCCTCAAGTTTTGAAAGCCTTCCTCAAAATGACGTTATGTTACTGAGTCAAGTGGCAACGAGCATAAAGTAATATTTGCTTTTTTGGCACATGCATGTGATCAATTAGAGTGTTCACGCAGCAAATTTCGTAAAATACGCCGGCGAATTTCGTTGAAATTTACAGACCACATATGCAGAGCATACGAAATTTGTATATGACCGCGAGAGATTATTTTCAAATTTTCACTTTTTAATGGGTATTTTTACTTGTTGTGTAAGGCCGCTGAGAAACACGTTCATCGGGTCCAGACCCTTTGTTAGAAACCCTTGCAGGACTGTATCACCTTTCATAATCATTCTTCAAACTGAAAGGACTTAATTGCTTTCTCTGCCACCAATTTGGAAATTTGTATGCTGCTTTGCTGCACCAAGTGCAACATTGATTGATCACAGTCAATCACAGCCAGATTGATGTTTCCATATAAAATTTCATTGGGACAAGTCACATAATTCACAAATTACGAATTACGAAAGTACGAACCTCTGTAACGAGGAGTAGTTTGGGCATATAAAGCTATCGTTAAACGCACGTTCTCCCCTGCTGATGACGGAAATTAGCTACAGTGGAAAGTAATTCAGTGGAATCGTGTGGTTGCTTCAGTGACAATCAGAGTAGTAACCAAATGCGCGGCAAGACAGAACAGCTTGCGAAATATTTTCGAGTAAAAGCGCTATGGCAAGGTAGAAAACGTTTAGAAGAGACTTTACAAAGTAATATAACGGTTTAGTAAAGTAATTAGTCAAGAACCGGTGCAAATTAAACTTTTTTATAATTATCAAACTGTAAATTGACCTTACGAATAGAAAAAAAATCATTCACCTTCGCGTAACATTATATTTAAAAAAAAATTGATGCCGATGCAGGGAGACGTACAAAAACGTGCAAAAAAATGTCACAATACTCAGACAAAAGCTATATTGCTTAATTTTCCAACTTTTCTTGCAACAGCGACTCTTTTTCAGCGATTGTCAAAACAACTCTATTAATCTGCATGTAGTAAAATTTTAATGTTCCAGTCAAGATTGCGATTCGTGATATTTATGGTATTAAACAATTACTTAATGGTTTCCGTACGTGTTTAGGAATGTTGCTTGAATGAGGAAAAGCTCGCACGCTTTTCTTAACTTTTTCAACATTCTGCGTAATTGGATTAGACTAGGTAGGATAGGATTTAGATTATCCAAATACAGAAACCGTAAAGTAATTGTTTTAATAAAATAACAGCGACAAGGCAAAAACAAATTAACATTGTATGGTTCAGAATCTTGTATGGTATATTTTGATATAATGTTAGGTAGATAGGAGTATGTGTATCTATATGTGAGAGTATCTACATACCTGCACAACGTCCTTCCTTGAAAGTAGACCCATTTTTGCACATACAAATGTAAGAACCTGGAGTGTTGTTGCATGAGCGCTCCAGACCTGTAAGATTGCACGGGGATGGCACGCATTCATCAATATCTAAACAAATTTATCAGAAGAGACTAGAAATTATCTCGATGACATAAACTTCATGGCAGAGTCCAAAACGAAAAAAAAATCAAAATACAACAAAAAACCTTCCCGCAGAACTGAGTAAATAAATCCCCCTTCCCTTCAACCATTGTTCTACTTTCGGCCTTGATAAACTTCGATGTTCCTATGCAACGAAATTGCTCCCCTGATTTTTATGGTTGCACTGTAAAGAATACTTAAAATGACTTAATAGTTAAATGGCTTTTGTACAATTTTGAATTATTTTCATCATTTTCTTCATCATCAAGATATTGAACTTTCCAAGATCTCCTGCATGCAAATAGCACAACCAATGACACCACACTACATGGAAAAAGGTGGTCTATACCACACGATTTATCCTGTTTTAAAAATTTTATGGGAACAATCATACTTGTCTCCCTAATAAATTCTGAATATTTTCCCTCAAAGAAATATATAAAAAACGCGGAAATTAAACGAAAAGTTTTATTAATTAGGGTTTTACTCTGAGCAAACAAAAAGAGTCGATTGGCTTATTCTATTGTTTCATGGTTCTATTGTATTGTTCTCTATAATTTATGAATATATGAAAAACTTTTTTCTTCGCTTTTCTTAGCAAACTAGATAGCAAACTAAAATTCACTTGCTTTCGTGCACGATAACTCAAAAAGTAATAAAACTTGGTGAAATTTTCTTGGTCGACAATTGGCTCGGAGGTGAACCTAAAAGTGGTGTATTCCATTCAAGCTAAGTAAAATACCGACTGTTTATTTTAGATCGTAGAGGCTTTTTATTTATAGCCTGCCAAACGTTTAATACCGTAAACGCGTTTTATTTGTTGTAGGTTTAGCTCCAAGGCAAAGATCTTTACAACTAAATAAAACCAAGTCCGTCGTTCTAGCGTTAAAACTTGGTTAGTTATCGTGTTCACAACAAGTACGATCGTACTATAGTGGACCAGGAACTGCGTGACCCTTTTTTCTGAGCCGCATTGTATTTACAACAATGAAGAGGACAATGTATTTCTAATCGTTTGCGTTTACTTATATATAGGCTGAATATTAATGATATCTATATATTATTTGCTGCAAATATAGTCAAGAATTGCTTGTAACTTGCTTCAAAGGTCAAAAGTAAAAATTCGAACTCCGTCAATCGATGCGGAATATTGCTTAGAATAATTGTGCCAAGTTTCATTCCGATCAAACAAGTAATGCTAAAGCCTTAGGGTTTTTTTAAAGAGCGTCGCCCTCTAACAACAACAACAAGAAGATTAGCAGCGGTTAGGGACCAGTTCCTGGTCCAAAAATCGTCCATTTTCCATCATTGGGTGTGTCTGGTGTTCGTAACTATAGTGGCTGCACATTCATACAACTCTTTTTCTCCTAAGGTGGCCTTATACACAAAATCACGACGAAAATGCAATATGGCATGAAGAGGTTTTTATATTTTTCAAAATAAAAGAAAAAGAAAATTGTGTATACGACCACCTTAATAATATAGGAAGGCTAAAGGTATCTAAAGTAAAAAAGAAAAATTATCAGACCCCCTTAATACTGCAAACGTTTTATTTGTTCGAGGTTCTGCTCAGAGGCAAAAAATATTTATTAACTGATAAATGTGAAAAAAAAATTTTAGACTGAGAGATCCCCATAAAATAACATTTCGAATTAAAAAAAAACTAAGAACAGTGAACTTTTACCCAGTTGGACTGTATACATTTTGAAGACAACTGATTTTGTAAAAACTCATTATGCAGTGTGATGTCATTAGATGCAATTCCATGGATATCATACAAAGTTCAATATCCTTAGAAAAAGAATGTTAACAGTGATATATTCAGTAATTTTTAATCCTCTTACAGATGTGCAAGTTTTCTAAGACAAGTTTTTATGTGACAACTTTTATGTGGCGATTATGTTTATGTTTTTTTCTATGACAAGTACACTTGTTCAAAATCAAGGTCGGTAAGCCAGCGGACTATAGTATTTTACAATGGCGCGCTGACGTTGTCCGCTGTACGATGACATCGCTGGATGCAAACTAATTTGTCATAGTAAACTTGTTGGCACGTTCACACGAGCAAATGAAATTGTCAAAGAGAAACTGTCATAGAAATTTTGTTGTACATACACACTGCAATTGCCGATTAAGGCTTGTCATACAAAAACTTGTCATGGAAAACTTGCTTGTCTGTAAGAAGCTTAAGAGTTCTTTACAATGCGACCATAAAAATAAAGGGCAAAATTTCTTTGCATGGCCATTTTTAGCTGTTCAGCTCACAGGAGATCGAAGGTGGGTGAAGATGCAAGAATTTCAATTGTGAACCGCCGAAGTCGTATGACATAATTTGTTTTAGGGAGGAAGTAGTCAGACAAAAGAAGTCATAGTTGTCTATATTTTCCATATATTCCGGGGACAAAACGGGCAAAATAGGCCTTTTAAAGTGTATCTAGCCGAAATATATGGAGTAATAGAGACGTTGACGTTGACGAGACGTTGATCAGCTCGACGTTTACGACAACCTTCTAACTAGAAAAAGAAAAATTTCGTATTTTCAAAGCAAATGCTATAGGCTTCTGAGGCCGAGAAAATTGGTGCATTATTTTCAAACATAGAGTAACTACTGAGACAAATTGTGGCCGAGAAAGTGTCAAAAATCTAGTTTTAAATGTTATTTGAAATTAGCCGTTTGGTGTTCGCGGTTTGTCACATTCGTTAAGCTAAAGGTCTCTAATAACTCAGATAAGACGCGTGCAGAAATTTGTTTGGTTTTATTTATTCTATACCTTTGCAAGATTGTCCGCTGTATTTGAAACCTTTATCACAATGACAAATTTCTGTGCCATTAGTGTTAGAACAGTGGCCGTGAAGACATGAAATTTTTGTGCATTTTCCTGCGAAAAAAAAACTCCATAAATTTAGTATTCTAAAGGAATATAATTTCAGATATACAAAATTTGGCCAACTTAGCTATTGAAAGCATGGTCGGTAGCCTTTTTGACGGTCGATATAGCATAATTCAAATACCTAATTAATATAATTTACCTTAGAGAATTTCATTTAAAACAGTAGATAGCTTTTTTGTGCAAATCCGACCAGCGATGCATGGCTAGTGTTTTTTAATACGCACGTTGCGATGCATAAAGGTCGACACATGCAGACCGGACGCGATGCGGCAATGCGACGCGAATTTTCAGTTTTCAGAAGCATATAAATTAAATTCTGGAAGTAAAATTTGGAAACTATGGACGCTACAGCAGTCAAAATGTTTTATTGTTATGTAATATACAAGAATATTATGATAGTTTAAAATTTATTTGATTTTGAAAAATTATAAACGTTAAAAATTCGCGCCGCGTTGCCAATTCGCGTCCGGTCTGTTTGGGCCTTTACGCATACTGAATTTAAGCCAGGGCTGCTTTTCACTATCGCGTTTTTTGCAGGTAGGTACACGCACATAAAAGCTTAAAACTTTCTAAGCCGTTGTATAATATTATATATGCCAGAAAAAACATACCGAACCACCAGCATGCAGAATCCAACCCTATGCATTCAATAGTTGATTTCATATTAATTATTATTTAAATGTTCTAAACTTTCACGTGCGTGTACGTCGATGCCAAAAACGCGACAGTGGAAAGCAGCCCTAAGTTTCAAGATCGCTTTAGGTTTTTTCGAATCATTCCTTTCAGATAATTGGCATCGTTGGTTCTGGTATAAGCACTTTTTAAGTATCTAAAGGGAACATGTGCTTGATATTTATGCTATTATATAGCCTCGATCAGTTTGTCTCAGTTTGATGATGCTATAAATGCTGATTGTTCAGCTTTTAAGTCTCCACCTTTGCTATCATGGCAGAGTTGGTCATATCCCAAATATCTCGTTGGTCACATCCCAAACATCGAGAAAGAGAAACGAACATGAAATTGCACTTTTGAAGATTTGAAAGCTCTGGTTTTGATAGAAATTGATGAAGATACAATTCAAAATACTGTATATAGAGCTCGCCCGTGGTGGTAAATGGTCGTTTGAAAGCAAAGTGTTTACAATTACTTGGCATGACAAGTAAGCATTCCAAGAGCAAGTATACATACTTCGGAGGGGATAAGGGCAAAGAATTAATAGAACGAGTACAACACTCTTTAAAACCAAGGGAAAATGCCTCAGACAACGGCTATGCGGACGAACCTCAGGCGGCGCAGTCGCTCGAAAGTTTTCAAAAGGACGACTTAGATTTACATACCTTACCGACTTCTAAATCACAGATTTCCCTATCGCTTTTAGCGTATTCTTAGCCATCTCTGGGAACAGAATTTCTTTCCCGAGACTTCTTCTCATTTTTTCGCGCTGCTTTTACCCCGCCCCCGTTTCGCGCGTCGTACATAGTACATACTCTCTACTATCCCTGTAATACCTATTAACCCATCGATTTCCTATTTTAAAATATATTTTAATTACCAAAAAAATTCAAATTCTAATTTTATATTTAATTTTAAAAGGCAAGAACCGGCTGCGGAAGAGAGTGAACACAGTTGCTCTGACGTGGATTGAAAATGTTTTGTATGGGAGCAAAACATGTGATAAAATACCAGGTGTCCCAGAAAAAAAGTACTCCGGTTTGATTCATAATAGCTTCTAAACTAACCAAGCTATTAAACTGAAATAACTTTTACTAGATAGAGGGAAGACTAACTTAGATTTTGATACATTACAGTTGTATTTTACTTTAAAATTTACGGAGATATCAATGTTCAAAATTGGTAGCATATTTCTGGATGTGTCTAAATTATGCAAGAAACGCCGTATCAAATATTAATCAAGCTTTTCTCAACTGAAACATGCACTATTAGCAGTAAATAAATGACACTTGACAAATTGTTTATTATGAAACGAAATATTATTATTTAATGAAGAAAATAATACAGCCTTTTTGCAATTACACATGATTATAACAGTATCAGTGCTATATTGTTTTCATTACGTTTTGTTCGAAAAATGTTGAATGTTCCTGGGGAGTTGCATGTTGTGCCTTATGGAATTATGGTTTGAATGTGTTTTATTTTGAGTTTATCGTGAATATGCCAAGATTAAGTACAGATCAAAGAGTATGGGTGTGTTTATTTACTGCTAATAGTGCATGTTTCAGTTGAGAAAAGCTTGATTAATATTTGACACGGCGTTTTTTGCATAATTTAGACACATCTAGAAATATGCTACCAAATTTGAACATTGATATCTCCGTAAATTTTTAAATAAAATACAACTGTAATGTATCAAAATCTAAGTTAGTCTTCCCTCTATCTAGTGAAAGTTATCTCAGTTTAATAGTTTAGCTAGTTTAGAAGCTATTATGAATCAAACCGGAGTACTTTTTTCTGGGACACCCGGTAAACCAATTAAAAACTATATGAAAATACTTCTCGACGTTTCGACCTAGGCGAGCCTTCATCAAGAAAGAGAGTATGAAAATAAATTGGAGAAAACACATGTTTTGTACGGGGGCAAAACATGTGTTAAAAATAGACCAATGGGAAACAATTTTAAATCATATTGGAATACATTAGATTGTCAAAAAGACGCCCGATTGCAGGACAAAAATTGCCAGGAATTGAGAGAGACTGATATGACAATATTTAACACTAATCGCGACCAAAGCAAACATTATGTTTTGTGAAGCCGAAAGCGGTTAGATACCATGCAGAGATGGAACGGAGGGCTCGAATTCTCATATCCGTTATGGAATGATTACCTGAGTTAAAATGGCTCGCAGTAAGCTTTGGTGCCTCCATCCTTGCATAAATGAAAGACTATCTTCAATTTCAGTCACCTTACCTGAGTAATATGATTCACCATTTCTTTGTTTACATGTTGTAATAATATTTTTTCTTGCTATGTCAAGCTTTTATTTTAGCCAAGCTGACTATTTTAGCCTGCAATCAGGCGTCTCTTCGGCAACGTATTCCAATGTGTTTTGATTTTTTGTTTCCAATTGGTCTATATTTATCACGTGTTTTCCCCCCGTCCCTAACATGGGCTCTCTCCAACTCACTTTCATGCTAACTCTCATGACGAAGGCGCCTAGGTCGAAACATCGAGAAGTGTTTTTGTCTATTTCAGGCAGTTATACCACATTTGGAGCGAAGAAGTTTGGAGACGCTGCCACGCTGCCCATTGGTTATATTGGAACATTGGGCAACAATTCAAACGACATTAGACACACAAAGGAAATGCCTTTCGCACCTTGCCAAAAAGCGAAGTTATGAATTGTCCTTACACTAACATTTACCAGAATGTATGAACATACCTCCAGGTCGTCGATCTTTGTCTACGACGAGAAGCTTTCTCACGGTGAAGCCTTTTGGTACCGGAGTATAACGAGATATATCTCTGCTGGTAACATTCATTTTTATAATAATGGGTGAATTTATTTCTTTCCAGTAAAGAAAATCTCCAATAACGTCCACTGACAAACGTCCGCCAAAACCAGTTGAACCATAATTAATTGTATGATTTCTGTCACGTCCATCGTAATTCATTTCAATTATGACGTTAGCTTCTCCGCTTTCTTCGAACGTCTTGGGATGTTTTCTGCCTCCATTACAAAACGAACGTAAGCCTGCATGAAAATTATTTTAGACATGCTTTAGTATTACGGATTCATTCGAAGTGAATATTATCTAAGGAAAATTTCCAGTCACACTTGTATGGTTAAATAGAAACGGGGACAAGTTTGGAATTTTACACTCCAATATCATAGTAATTATACTAGCATGGATTGGAGCCAAATTCTTTTCTTTAGTAGGACGTGATCTAATATTTGGAATTCTAGTATTGTTTCATTCATTTCCAATTACACTGGTATGGTTAATAAATATAATCGGGGATCGGATTCGAATCTTACACTCCAATCTCATAGTAACTATACTAGCATGAATTGGAGCCAAATTCTCTTCTTTAGTAGGACGTGATTTAATAGTTTTATACTTTCATTCATTTCCAGTTACACTTGTATGGTTAAATATAATCGGGGATCAGATTGGAATCTTACACTCCAATCTCGTAGTAATTATACTAACATGGATTGGAGCCAAATTTTCTTCTTTAGTAGGACGTGATTTAATACTTTTATATTTTCATTCATTTCCAGTTACACTTGTATGGTTAAATATAATCGGGGATCAGATTGGAATCTTACACTCCAATCTGATAGTAATTATACTAGCATGGATTGGAGCCAAATTCTCTTCTTTAGTAGGACGTGATGTAATATTTGGAATTCTAGTATTGTTTCATTCATTTTCAGTTACACTGGTATGGTTAAATAAAATCGGGGATCGGATTCGAATTTTACACTCCAATCTCATAGTAACTATACTAGCATGGATTTGGGCCAAATTCTCTTCTTTAGTAGGACGTGATTTAATACTTTTATATTTTTATTCATTTCCAGTTACCCTTGTATGGTTAAATAGAAACGGGACGAGATTGGAATTTTACACTCCAACCTCATAGTAATTATACTAGCATGGATTGGGGCCAAATTTTTTCTTTAGTAGGACGTGATCTAATATTTGGAATTCTAGTATTGTTTCATTCATTTCCAATTACACTTGTTTGGTTAAATATAATCGGGATCAGATTGGAATCTTACACTCCAACCTCGTAGTAATTATACTAACATGGATTGGAGCCAAATTCTCTTCTTTAGTAGGACGTGATTTAATACTTTTATATTTTCATTCATTTCCAGTTACACTTGTATGGTTAAATATAATCGGGGATCTGATTGGAATCTTACACTCCAATCTCGTAGTAATTATACTAACATGGATTGGAGCCAAATTCTCTTCTTTAGTAGGACGTGATTTAATACTTTTATATTTTCATTCATTTCCAGTTACACTTGTATGGTTAAATATAATCGCGGATCAGATTGGAATCTTACACTCCAATCTGATAGTAATTATACTAGCATGTATTGGAGCCAAATTCCCTTCTTTAGTAGGACGTGATGTAATAATTGGAATTCTAGTATTGTTTCATTCATTTCCAGTTACACTGGTATGGTTAAATAAAATCGGGGATCGGATTCGAATTTTACACTCCAATCTCATAGTAATTTGTGACTTGATTATAAGGACAATGTGAACCAGCCTTCAAAAATGCTTAATGATATTCCTGAATTATACCAATTATCACAACAAGAATAACAAATAACTCAGCCAATCTTATTGATCCCATTATAACATCTAGTCCAGAGAAAATAAATATGTCAGGAGTAATACATACTGGAATTAGTGACCATATGAAAAGTAATGACCATAGTGAAATATGAAAAGATTTAAGCAGGAACGTTTTAATGAGGACCTCCTTAGCCAACCCTATAGGAGAATATTGTCTTGCAGTCAAATACAGACTGTATGTGGGCACTTTGGAAAGAGTTATTCTTAGAGATTTTAGATAAGCATGCCCCAATCCAACACAGTACAGCCTCGTACCCAGGCGCTTTATTGGAAAACATAAAGGCTGCATTCAGCGTAATATATCTGTGGCTAAAATTTGCGAGCGCGCAGGGGTGCTTGGGGAGGACGCGACAAATGAAGCGCCTGGCAGAATATGCAACAAATATGGCGCCGGCGGGCGACTTATTCATATTCATAGATGCAAATGAGCAAATTGCCGTACACCCTATCACCGGGCGGTACATTTGGGAAAGATTTTGTGCAAAAATTGTCACTGCGTTGTATTATTCATCATTTTCGAATATTAAGGCACAAACAGTTATTTACGAGCGCTGAAAGAAGAGAATCTACTCGAATATGCAATGATTTACATCAGATTTAGCCTTTAGGTTGCACATTTCTTCCATCTGTTGACTTCTTTATTAATTTGTTTTTCTTGGGAATCTGTTATTTTAACACCTCCAGAAACACTAAGAATTTCGACTTTGACCTGGTACGTTTTTATCAGCTGAGTTTAATTTGAAAAATTGTTGCAATTTCACATTATGGTCTTTTGCAAAGCTCATTAGCCAGTTCAATGTTTCCATCATCTAATGCAGTAATAGCAGCAGTTGATTCTGTTCATCTAAGCCATTTTCCATTACATTAAGTTCATTCTGCATTACAGAAATATTATCATTCTGCATTACAGAAATATTATCATTCTGCATTACAGAAATATTATCATTCTGCATTACAGAAATATTATGGTTTACTACCATGTGGTTTTAAATTTATTAACAAATTAGTGTAAATAACTGTATTAAATGTTAAGAAAAATTAACTATTGAAACCTATGTAGAGAGTAATTCATTAATATTCCTTTACAACACCAACACTCTTTGGTATACTGTACTGTACATGAAATTCAACTGGTGTACTACAAAGCAAATAATAGACTTAATTCATCCCTACAGCAATATACTTATATACATCACACAATGTAGATGCAGGTTGTGTACAGTATTCCAAGAAATTACTATAATACATGTATAAATTATATTGTTCCATAGTCCTATTTACTACATTATACTCTCAAAAGGAGATACATATTTTAACATCCAACAACTATTTTCTTTTTTGTAGAATGTGGGAAAATTTCTTTAATTCCCGAGTCAAAGTATTATTTTTATTATCAGAATGCCATGTAAACTCATTAATAATGTCTGTTTTTCATGGACATTGGAGTCTTCACAATAGTCATTAGTCCAACAACCTTTCTAATTCAGAGCATAAATTTGGTGATTTATATCTTCCACTACCTATGAAAAGCACAAATATGTATAATTTATGAATAACAGTCCCAATTTCTGACAATCGAGTCTTGATATATAATATGTACTTATGTTTATTGTTAAATTCACACAAACTCCAAGCATTGGGGTTAAAGCATGTTTCCCTGCTGAAATGATTGTTTTCCTTCCTCTTTCTGTGGGGTGCTGGTAACAATCTGACCTGGAGTTTGTTATTGTATATCACTAGTAACACGCATATAAATTGCAACTTGATAGCATATTTGATATAGAATGAAAATAAAAATGTATTATTGTTTAATTAATATCAATAGTGGAAATATTTAAATCTCAAGGCAACTAAGCACTCGACTCTAACACTCAATTCTTGATTCTTCGATACCAAACGTATACCTTTCCTCCTCCGAGCTTGACGATACTTTTGTAAGGAAATTATGACGAATCTAAATAGTGTTAAATACTGCGCGACTGCATAGTAACACAGAGGAGTATACTCATACACTGTTTACGAAACGAGATTTGTCAAAATAGTCGTAAAATAAAAAAATTCAGTATAAAGCTACCTTCAAATGATAGTTTTTGAAACGATCGTTCCAAATCATCCATAATTTTGATCGCAGGTTCAATTCTTCTTCAAAATATATCTACATATTGTAGCCTTCACGCATTTCTCACTTTTGCAAAAAAGGAGACGGAAATCTGCATATTCTGCCAGGCGCTTCGTTCTCCCGTCGCGTCCTCCCCAAGCACCCCTGCGCGCTCGCACATTTTAGCCACAGATCTCTATATTACGCCGAATGCAGCCCTTATGTTTTCCAATAAAGCGCCTGGGTACGAGGCTGAACACAGTAGGAAACGATCTTCTTCATGAAAAACATGGTTCACTGAATTCTAATAAATTTTTACAGCAAATCTCATACAAAATCTTTTAATCGACATTCAAATGTATAAACACTAGACTCCCTTATTAAGTATTCGTAGCGGTTTGCGTTGTGGTTGTAGTGGTATCACTGATATTCAAGACGGCTTATTTTTGTTCCGACCCGTGCAAGATCTTTTTCAAGAAAGCTAGGGTTAGGTTTAAGATAGCCAACAGCAAAATCTTCGCGAAAACATTTAATATTTTCATTCGAGGCCGCTATTTTGTATATAGGTGATAACATATGCACGCACTATACTAGGCATCAACACAATCCAAAGCGCTACGACTGATACTTGATAATAGGAGTCCATATAGTATTGAAAAAACGATTTCATTTTGTTGTCAGATGTCTTCCAAGAAATCTATTTTTTTCTCTGGCACATCAATTACTGACGCTCAACTTCGGACGTGCATCAAGACAGCACGTGATGTCAAATTTCCACTCGATGCGTTTCCCAAGCCAGTGATAGAATGGCTAATGGCGATGTCATATTCGGTCAATACCAGACCGGAATTTGTGTTGATTGCCGCGATCTCCGTTGTCTCAACGTTAATGGGTCCAAAAACAAAAATTAGAATACGTGCCCGCTACAGTGAGCCGTGTAATCTCTTCACGGTATGTTTAAGTGAGCCAGGTGCTGGAAAATCCCAAGCGTTTGAGATTGCGGTTGAAAGTCCAATGAGAAAGCTACAAGAACCTGCACATTCGGTTGTCGTGCACGATTTCACGCGTAAAGGCTTATTCCAGCACCTGGTCGCTCACAAAGGAAGAGCTCTTCTGGCGCATTCCGAGATGAGCTCTTTCTACGAGCTCATCTTAAAAAAGCAACAGGAGGGCTTAGGTGAACGCCAGCTGTTCTCTCGACTCTACGACGGTGTAGCTGAATGGGCCCTTACAACTGCTGGCTCTGGCTCAAACAGTCGGAATAAAGGTAGCGGGGAAAATGAAAATCGCGAGAAACGAGAAGTTCTTTCGGAGAACGCGTTGGCACTTGGAGGTTTCACTCAGCCGGAACCTTTCTTGCAATTGTTCAAACCGTTAGCAAGAACAAGGGATGGTTTTCTGGATCGCATACTGATCTGTTCGATTAAACCGCATTTGATTCGAGAAGAAGATGTAGAGGAATGGGGCGAAACACTTTCAGAATATGAAACACAAGGATTCGACGGTTAGTTAATTTCATGTATAGCGTTCGTATATACTGTATTACTTACAAAGCGCAAATTTTTATCCCAGGCACATGGTATATGTAAACGTCGAGAGGTAAATTAGTTGAAATGAGTTTAGGAAGAGAAGTTAGAAATGAGTTTAGAAGTGTTTAGGTAACCCATATATTTCAGAAATTGCATAAAATTCATTGAATCTATACGTAATAGAACTGTGATAAATGCCTATGACATGTGATGTGTGAAATTTCTCTTTTTTTCA
Organism: Dendronephthya gigantea; assembly: GCF_004324835.1. Taxonomy (NCBI): domain Eukaryota; kingdom Metazoa; phylum Cnidaria; class Anthozoa; order Malacalcyonacea; family Nephtheidae; genus Dendronephthya; species Dendronephthya gigantea. The sequence continues at coordinate 509,447 of NW_021163147.1, read as the reverse complement.
GACATATATGCGACGATTTTCTCACTTCACGAACACGGGCATGAATACTCGTACTCCCCAGCGGCAAAGGATATTTTTACGCAATACGCGAACAACGTCACTGAAATGATGAATGCCCAGTGGGAAACCGAAAGCATTTGTACAGACAATTTTTCCAAAGACAGGAAAAATTTTATAAGGTATAAGGAACAATAAGTGGCACGTGGCAAATGTCAATACCATTACGCTATATTTTTTCTCTCACAGGCGCACATGCATGCAGTATAAGACCATAGAAAAAGACCGGCTATTTCATTTTTTTCGGGTGGGGCAGTAAATTTTCAAAATTTTTCGACCAATTGCAAAAATGTTACTATAAAGGTTATTTGGAGGTTTAACGAGAACAATTAAGAGTGCGCAGTTTTAGAAATCTTACCAATTCATGTGGATTTACGTACAGTGTTCATCAGTTCTATATTCAATAACATTATAATTGCATGGCTGACCTATTACATATATACTAGGCTTTCTTGTGTTCTGCATGTCCTGTTGAGTGTTGTGGAACACCATATTGGCAATGAGAAGGTTGATGAAGAAATTATCATCGCAGATGAAATCCCGGCCACCATTTTAGAAACGACAATGGAGGTAATGAATTACTTCGCAAAACAGCGTCAGGCATTCATGCAGGTAATCAAATTAAACTTCACATTTCTAAACGACATTTTAAGATTATCGTTATTAAACATAAAATTTCTCAATTTCTATATCCAGCTGATCTGAAATGATGACGTCATGGGAGTGATGGGACGTCTCGACAAACCTATGTGACCAGAGGCTCTTCCTTCGCCGCTCGTTTCTTTTGCCTTGCTTCTTTCGCAAAGAGCCCTCTCGCAAAGTTCGCCTCGCAAAAGAGCCTCTGGAACCAGGGTAATAACTTCTGTATTTTACACAGGATTGAATTTTGCGCCCTTTAAAACTTTTAAAAGCAATAACGCTGACAAACGCCCTCTGGCAGATGATAACCTCGATATAGATGATACCACAACTATATTTTGGCTTTTCTGGCTATTGTCTGTTTATGATGTTTTATCCCCTGTTTCCAACGTAGCTTTACAAGTTCGCCCGCGAAAAGAAAAAGTGCAACGGATCAGAACATTTAGCCTTCCGGTACGAAGCGTATCCGGCTGACCAAGATGGGCCGCCGTACCCAAAGACTGTTCTGAGGAAAGCAGTGGTGGAAGAAGGTGGTTCGGACCGTGATTCAACATACTTCTCATGAAACAAAAAGGAAGCCTGCATCACAATTCCGTGTTCGTCTTTTTCAACTAAACTAAGAGAAAGGGTTTTACAAAGTAAGTGCATGCATAAAATCTGGGCCATAACTAGAAGTTTAATTGGGGGGTGCATATTCATATATTCGTCTTATGCCCGTCTGATTTATTTTGAAAGCTATTGTTTTTACGATATGTGAACATGAATATATGAATATACACCCCTTTTTTATAGCGTAATTTACATACGCATGTAAATTCCAGTTAAAGAGGCAATGCTTTGAGGAATTGTTCTGTACATAAAACGGCAATAAAGTAATAGGGTACACAGCATGTGGGTTCAAAGTTCACTCACACTACACCCTGGAGATCAAAGGTCGTAAGAGCATCATTTATCGCGCACGTGAAAGAGAATGAAAAATTTGCGACAAAAAACCAATCAGATCGCCGCGCTATCGCCTCGAACAAATCCAACCAATCACGGGCATTATTAGGGGTTAGAATAATAGACCTTTGGCACGCGCAAATCCATCACTCTATGCTAACGTCGAGACGAAGCACTACGAACTCGAAAAGGAGCAAGATAAAGAAAGGAAAAATAAAATCCCACCCACCCTCCGCTTCGAGAAGTCACCAACAATTTAAGATAGTTAAATATACGTCTGCAGCTAACCGCAAACGGCAAACAAAATCCGTACACCCTTCTGATTTTATTTCCTTGTCTGTCTTAAAGTTGGCCACGAAATTCCTGACCTTAAAAATTTTAAGCATGAAACGCAGACAAAACTGCCAAAAACCTATAAGGTCTATTTCAAAACGCGATTGAAAGTTTGCCGTTTTCCGTATACTGGTTGCAGTTAACGTCAATCTTAAGTTCTCCATTGAAGAAAATGCACGACCGGACAGTCATACACACAAAGCAGAGACAACAGAGAGAGTACTGCTAAGGTGCCCCTCACAGATATATATTATGCACCCACAAGGAAATGCACTAAAAACTATTGATGTTATGTTTGTAAGATACCTGTAATAACTAGCGAAAATAATAAATACAGGGCGTCGGGGTTGAAGTGCTCCTTAGGGTCACCTTCTGGCCCATAGACTCAATCTATGTTTCATGTAAAATATAGTTAATTAAATCATATCATCTGCCTATGGGGGATTATCACCCCTTATTTACTTCTTGGGGATTATCACCCCGCTTTCTAGGGGATTATCACCCCTTCTTCACTTCTTGGGGATTATCACCCCATTCTCTAGGGGATTATCACCCCTTCTTCCAGGGGATTATCACCCCATAGCTCTAGGGGATTATCACCCATAGAGCGCCAGTTCTAGGGGATTATCACCCCTAGGACACTTTTCGTCTATTAATCGAAAAATTAACTTGTAAATAATTCACCGGAGTACTTCACCCCTACACCCCATTCTCCCACAAATTTTGCCTGTGTGTCTTTACTCCATGCATCCCTAAGTCGAGAAGCAATTGAAACATTAACACTTAATTATCGCTCAAGTTACGGCCCTGCATAGAATATAGGGTGTATCGCAAAATCAACAATACGTATATGTATATATTTCACGTTAACATATTGTAATCTGTCTTTAATCCCTTTATGTAGCATTACGTCTGCAAACCAGATCAGAATTGGAAGAAGACAATGTTGACGGTGATAACGACAACACTGATAATAATGAAGGTAAAATTTACTACACTACATGTCACCTCAGTGAAAAATGCGACTGAATTAGTTTGATTTTCGTCATCATGAACAAAGTCAGCATCTTTTCTTTGCATCACGATCGATAATAGAATTGATAATGGAAGTGAATTCCATGTCGTCTGTACATTCATCGAACCGCTCAAACAGTAATTTCGAAAAATTTATTAAAAATCACATAAAAACTGCCTATTTACAGGATGAAATTTAAGTTCACGCATGCATGTATGGGTTCGTGGGAATTATTGTCTTTGTCTTGTAGTATTTACTTAACTACCATTGAAGCTACCTAAACTGATTTCGTTTGTCTTTGTGTTACCAAAACTCTAAATTTTAAGTCAGGTTTGATGTTTTTGTGAACAAACAGTCGTTAATTCTTGCAATTTTATTTTTCCTTATTCAAGGTGTATGGAGTGAATTAAGTCAGATGGATCCATATTCGTATGAAGTACTAAATGAATACGGTCAAGTATATACATATATAAAGCAAAAAAGTAAAAAAATTAAAAAAACCCAGGCAAGAAGATAGAATCGAGAACAGACCTGAATTGGAGAGCGATTCCACATGTGATGATGATAATGATGATGATAGTATGCCACGTTTAACAAGACAAAACGCTTTAACAAGATATGATTCTATTTATGAACGTTTAAATAAGTGTTTCAAGTGTTGAAATATTGCAAGTATATATTACATATATTTCCTGTAAAGCAGATATCTCCTGGATGAGGAAGGAATATAAAAAAAGGCAAAGCAACAAGAGTCTTGTCAACAAAAAGATGGAGTTGACTTATTCGTTTAGAAGGCAAATGATGAATGGAGAGAAACATCCACTAAGTGATATTGAGGAGAAATATCCTTTCCTCTTTGAAAGAGACCAAGTATGTACTATCTGCGAACTTTGATAGAGCAGATTGTAACAACAGGCTATCTACTGCTCTTTCTACAAATTACTCTTTTTTGTTTGCACATTTGTAGCTACGATATGAGTATGGCCGTCTGATGGCAGACAACGCAGCAGCTGAATGTCTGCAGGACAATTTGCTGCAGTTAGCTCCCAAGATAATCACAGTGGCAGAGAAGAGAAAACTTCCAGATGATAGCAAGAAACTCTTACTTTTTTGTAAGGCTGCGGAGGATGAACCTGACGAAGATATGCTATCTGCCGGTAAATGATTAAAGTAAGATTGTTTTCACTAAAACTGCAGTGTCTGTATAATTATATATTTGTTTTGTATTTCTAACAGAGGATCAAGCATACTTGGCAGTCAGTTTGCTGCCATACTTGTTAGAGCGGAAGACAAAGGCGACCCCAAATCCAGAGTCATTCCTCTATCAGGTACCACACAATATTTGCCTTATATTTCACTACACAAGACAGTAGATAGACAAAAAGGATTGTTTTCTATTTTTGCAGTGGTTGATTTACTAGCTTAAACACATGTGCATGACTAATAATCACTGTTATTTATATATTTTCAGTTTGGAGAGCAAAAGACATTGCCAAGGCAACTGCACAAATGTCCCCATTCCTGGTTGTGGGGGGCACTCTCGAAGATCCACAGCCAGATGATGTCTCTGTGATCGCAGAAAAGCGGGTTATGTTCAAATCCTTGGGGCTGTTGGATGCCAATTGCAAGAGGCAATGCTCTTGTTGTACTATGTGTGAATGTGGAATGTTTTAACACCTTCTTCTTCCTGCAACGGAACATCATGAAGGTTTTTGACACACAGAAGGTGCCAACTAAGGTTTTGGTGTTGCTAACCGAACTTTCTAAATTATAACTGCATGTAGATCTGAAGAACAATTGACTTTTTGTATTGTATATGTTTTATATTTAAATTTATATTTTTATATTTATGATATTCATGTTAAAATACTTATATATTTAAATGTTACAAATGAATTGTGGTTTCTGCCAATATATGCGCATAATATTCTGTTTCTTTTAGCTTTAGTTTAGTACACTCCGGATAGTGAATTTACACTGCAAGTATAAATATACACGCTCTTGATGTGCGTACAGAGGCAAGAGCATAAACACCGAATAAGAGTAAAAATACGCTAACTTGTGTATATTTACGCTGCAAGTGCATATTTACTCCCTTTTGGTGTAAATACAGAGGCAAGCGAATATACACTGATTGGGTGTAAATTTATACCGATAGGATAAATGTACACTTGCGAAGGTGTATATTTGCACCTCTTTGGGTGTTTGCAGGGAGGCAGGAATTTACACCTTTTTTGGTGTTTGTACAACACTTGGAGATTTAGAGTCATCTGGGAATATGCCAGAGTTTATAGATAAATTGAATATAAAAGTCAATGACTTCAGAATAGTTTTTCCTGCAGCTTGCAAAAGTTTGATCGAAATTTTGTCAATGCCTGCAGCTTTACTTGTTTTCATGCTGGTTATAAGAGAGTTCACTTCATCTTCAGTTATTGATTTGAAAGAGAATGTGTTTGAGAGAGATGAAACATATAATAATGGATTGGTATAGTTATCAGGAATTTCTTTCGCTATAGATTTTTGCCTATTTGGGAAAAGTATTTATTGAATTCATTAGCAATTTTTTTGTCCCCTGTTACTATTTTGTACTAATCTCGTTGACAGTTGTCGTTCTAGACTTTCGATTTAATAGTTGGTTTAGTGTTTCCCAGCTCTCTTTGCTGTTTGAGCTGTTGATTAATTTAGAATTGTAGTAAAGCCTCTTTGTTTCCTTGATACATTTATTTAATTGGTTTTTGCATTGTTTGTAAGTCTGGAAATAGTAGGGGGAATTTAATCTAACGGCTTTCTTTTTTAGGAAGTCTCTGTGATGGTTTTGTTTCTTAATCTCATTAATCATCCATTTGCAATATTCACTTTTTACTCTTTTCCTTTATAGCGGCGCGTGTTTATTTGCAATTTCTAAAAAAAGTTCTTTCCAAATTTCCCAGGCCTCATCAGGCCCGGGGCTCAAGGTAATATCTCGACTTTATTTAAAGGCTTACTAGCTACGAAATTCGATGTTGGGCGTATAAATTGAACAACAACGATAAATAGGAAGCTGTATAAAATAAGCATTTTTTTTCTGGAAATCTAACAGACCAGCACACGCTATTTCAATCTTAAGCTATAAACTCAATCTTAAGCTATATTCGCTTATGTGGTTATATTGTTATGTGGTTATATGGTTATGTGGTTACATGGTCAAGTTGTCTTGGAATAAGCTATGTTTGTATTTCTCTGTGTAGTCCCTCCTGCATTGAATCTAGAAAGCACCCAAGATAACAGGTATTATATATACATGTCCAATTTAATTATAACCATAAAAATCAAACGCAGAGGAACCAGCTTGTATTGGTTATATATCCCCGCATCATCCTGTTTTCCACCCGCAGAAACCAGGTAAAATCAGAGTCGTGTTTGACTGCCCAGCAAACATATATGGCAATTCCTCTCTCAGCGATTAAGCTCTTAGAGGGGCCGGACCTAACCAATTCCCTTGTTCGATTTTTTTTAAGGTACGTCACTAGGTAAATACTCAGACCTAGATGTTATTTATATAAATTTGTGTGATTTGTAAATGTCTTGGCTCAGCAGGACCTAAACAAGCAAAAAAAAATCCTACGGTCCATAATAATTTAATTGCGGAAGAACCAGCATGTATTGGTTATATTGGCAGCGCGTCTAGTCCTAGCTGTGCAAATTTCGCCCTGAAGAAGACGGCGTCAGACAATGCAAAAATCAACCTCGTACCTGGTCGGGGCTGGTCACGTGCCACGCAGATTTTGCATGATAAATTGAAATTCTTATTTGGGAAGGGTAGCAGAGGAGTTGTATTGATCCGTTTTGAAAATTGAAATTTATATTGTTTATTACTTTTTTTACTATACGGAATTCGCAAAGGTTTCGATTTCTTCTTCGCCAATATGAATTTAATAAATCTTGGATTGAAATTAAATACATTCTGTCGTCAAATGCATCACACATGCAGTAACGTTAAAGTGCTACTGAAACGAAATTTTGGGTACCTATTTTTTTCTTCATCGGACAATTCAAACTTCCCTGATCAATTTGGTATATCTTTTATCAAAATCAAAGAATGGGAACACGCATAGATTTTGCCTCAAAGTTAGGTTATGCGAGCGAATTTTTACTCCTGATATATGATGCCGTTGTGATGTAATTAAAAGGACGGAAATCGAAGTAAGAGCGTCGCTTTGCTAGTGTTTTGACATATGCTCTGAATATATTCATGAATAAACATGAGTTTATCAAGCAGTGAGAGCGAACGGAGTTTCGAAAGCGAGAAATCTGACGCAGAAAGTGAAAATTTGCATTCGGATTCCGGCGATGAAGATACACTAATCGTAAACTCGGTTGTGAATCCGTATGAAAACGAGCCTCTGGCAAAGGACACCGAGGAGAATTTCGTGTCTGTCGAAGACGACGCAGATGGCATCGACCCTCGGACGTTGGAAGCGAGATTCGAAGGAACGGCTTAATTGGAAGAATGGTAAGTTATCAAAAGCTTCATCAAATTGAAATGTTTTCTCTTATTTCGCTGTAAAATAAACGAGTTCTTCTTGTTTTATAGGTGCACATGTAGCTTGTGTCGAACAGAAATGCTATCAGATGCTATCGAATACCGATGTTGTAGAGAGGTAGGGCCTGCTTTGCATCAACTGGTGATCGATGCTAGCATTGAAAAAATAAGCTGTGTCACCCTTCATGAAGAATATACGGTAATGACCCATCCAACAGTCGTGAAAAATGTTGGCCGACTTTTGAAATACAAAGATGGAAGGTCATACAAGCGCCGTGGAATCCATGAAAATGAGTAAGTATGAACGACTACTAACATACAATTAACAATAACATACTGCAGTGGGCGTAAATTCTGTTTTTTTTTGCCATAAGTTAATTAAAAGTCAAAAGTTTTTTCCGGTCAAATTTCACTCATTCGATCGCGAGTCTCAACCACGGCCGCAACGGCTAGCACACCGAAAAAACTCTAAACAAATTGAAGGAAATGACTGAGAATCGACAAAATCTCTTTCGTGAAAAGAATCAGACCATTTTACGAAACGCGGAGGTCGTTTATGGCAACGAGTTGCGACAAGATATAAACAACCTTCCACATTTGGTTTGCACCTCTGTGTGTTAGGATATTAAATAACTTTATTCAGTTCAAGAATATTGTTACCGAAACACGGCGATCGTTACAAGAAGATACACGTATTAAACGTTGTGTCGAAATTTCACCTTCAGTGGCAAAGCCTTTAGCCAAAGCTCGAACGAAGCATAAATTTTCATGTTACCACTGTCGGCGATTTTGGAATTGAAATCGGATGTGGATTCGTAAGTAAATTTATTAAAAGTTTATGCGGTTTCTTACAGAATATTCTGCGTTGATAATGAGTCATGATAGACTTAAATGAATGATGCATTTTAATCAGATTCATGTTTCATAATATAAATATGAACAATGGTTAATTTGGTTCAGGACATTGCAGTGTTTCAAAAATTGAGATATAATCATAAAAACTGTGATTTTTCTAAATAGTATGAATGATATATTATTTTTTTAAAGACTGAACAAGTATTGGATATGGCAAACAAAGAACTTGTTGAGGTTGCCAGAAGAAATGAGCCATCTGCTTTGAGGCACAGAACATATGATGGTATGTCAGCTGACAATTGAATGTCAGAGGTGTTGGAAGAGTTGGCCACCAGATGGATCAACCGACACAAGAAAAACCTGTACTATCACACATTGTATGAAATGCTTTATAAAAAAGTTAAAAAATAGTAATACTCAGAGCATCGGGTGTGGGCCCTACGTTCAATTTGGGTCGTTTTAGTCTGCCGGTGACCAATTACCGATAGAAAAGTGGTTACAAAGGAGCTGGTTTCAATCAGGTCATGATTGGACCGACGCTATTCAGTCAATCGAAGTTGTTTGATGCGTTTAACTATTTTTTTTTCAAAGGTATACAGTACGTCTTTCAATTTAGTTTTTGTATTAGGTTATCACAAGAAAATTTTCCATCTTCTTGCATTATTCATTAACTTTAGGATGGAAGAACCTTTAATTGAGTAATAATATCGTCGTATATTACATACTAAGAATATGATATATTCCATATTTGAGTTTTGTTAAATGCATTCCAATCGCAATCTGTTTCATTTTTGCTGCTTTAGTTGGTAGGGTTGTTCAAATGTGCAAGAAATGTTTTGACCTATGGAACAATGGAGAGGAAGAACTTTCCCGGGCATTGAAATACAATTTCCATCAATTTCGCTCACGCCGTCCACCTTCGTTACTTTTTACACCTTTTACACCAAGCTGCAAGACCCAGTTGAACAAGTAACGTCCTTGCAACCCAACAGAAAGAGTTATTGGCCTATATTTTTGGTCGTCGAGTTGGAGATACGTGGAAAAATTGTAATGATTTTGATGTCATCATGACAAAATTGTCACAGAATATAAAATTCAATTTTAATTTAAGTCTTATTTTAATTTAAGTCACGATGGTAAGACTATCGTAATTTTTGGGTGAGTACTTCAGCAAGATCTCCAGCATTACAACATATCATCACTTCCGTTTTGTTTTCGACAAACTGGGAATTGTTGCCTGCAAAGAGTTCGTGAATTATGCAGTTGAGAAGAAATTCAACTTATTAAAAGATGCGACCCAATTGCCACCTTATAACATGCCAGCAACATCGCGAAGTTGACCCAAAGGTACTGGAACGTATCGTCAACGACGAGAACCCAAACGTGCTTATGCGCCAGATTCCGCGTAATTACAGTTTTAGCGAGAAGAGTTTCGAAGGGAGAACCGCAAAGAAATAAAAGCGTGGTTTCGCAAAATATTTATTGCGCAAATTAATATTAACCGGGCAGTTTCGTACACGGGCGGATAAAAAATATGTAATTTATGTTTGGAAGAAAATCTCTGTACAAAGGAGAAGGATAAGGCTAATTTGTTAAATAAAAAATCCGAATTAGCTTCTACATGCAACCATGAAAGAATGTTTCAGGCCGATTACTTCCTACGGAGAAATCTAAAAAATGCATGCCCTGTTTGATCAACCACCCATCCACGTTTTGACAAAAACTACTTAAGCGGTATCATTTTGTTATTTGTCACCTGAAGATTCCTATACGGATGACGTGTATTTTTGTTGGTAACAATACTGGAGGGGAGATGGGACTGCATGCATGTACTTATCCAATGCTAACTTCTTTGCTATCTCAAATGTCATGGGTGTTACGCAACCCATTGAAAACAATATGTCAAATAGGAAATTGAGCAGAGCTGGAAAATTTTTAGGTCAATTGTAGATTCTGTTTTATTTTGTGGCAGGCTTGGTATTGGTCTCCGGGGTCTCGGTGACTCATCCCGAGTATCATCCCGAGGTTGGATGCCACTCAATGATGATGTTTGTAATTTTATTGAATCTCTCAATTTTAGAGTGCGGGAGGTGACAGTGCTTTGGAAACTCGCGGTTGCGGCAAAAATTGAAGCTACATATTTACGACAAGCCAGAAAAAAATTTATTGGGTATAGGTGATATCTAAAGATATTATCAATAAGACCAAGGAATGTGGGTATTATACAATGATTGCAGATAAAGCTGGTGCATGACTCTTCTCGAAAAGAACAGATATCTTATATTTAGTGAAAGAAAAAAACACGCACCAGCAATTTCGCTATTTAGAAAATAAATATAAGGCTATTTTAGAGGAATGCGACGGGAAAGGAAATACAGAAACACTCAGCCACGTCGGAGGCCAAGTCTGCGGAAACCGGAAATGAAGACCTGCTAATCTTCATTACCTCGAAGGTATTAGAGGATTTACCTGGAAAGCTGGAAATATAAATAATAAATTATACGTTTTAAAGAAATTATAATTTGTGTATAAAATAATCGAACTTGCACAACGAGATTTAATTTAGCAATGTATGCATGGCTTCGTACACATTGAAAGAAAAGTAGCTCCTTTCAATTAAGCCGTCCCCTAGGAATTCATTTTGAGGGCCCTGTTTTTAGGGGGGATGACGACTGGATTGGAACTATTTCGCCCCCTCTTAACCTTCGTAATTATAAAATCACCCATATCAGCAGATATTGGCAGATATATCATATATTAGTCTTACTCCTATAACTTTTCCAATAAAAATAAACTGTTCTAGCTGTATGAACGTTAGAAAGAAAGCTAATATAAAGCAAATAACATTTCTTCTTAAGTTTCTTTGTTCATTCCCGTAATCACCTTTTTTCTCAACACGAATTTTATGAATTATGTGAACGCGATACGAATATACACTAGTATATAAAACTGCTTAACAAATGTAGATTCTTTCACCAAAGTACATTAAATAGATTTTATTTTATCACATTGTCATTTGAAATTGGTTCAATAGAAATAATTGGGAGAAATTTGGAAGCAAACGAAAAGGATTTATACGGTGTAAAGAAAAACAAATAATGAAGAGAGCCAGGAGCCTCGTATTTGACATGAATGACCCACTAAATGTGGGGACGTCACACCAACCTTATAATTGCTCACAGAGCAGCATAAGGATTTGAAATCACAAGAACGCGCCAATTTATCATTAAGATAGGGACACGTTCTCCAGTGTGACTTGAGGCCAAATGCCGAGAGTCTCGAGAGACAGAGGAAGCACTTCTAAGACAGCCTGGATTAAAATAGTAGTTGTTTAAGCTGTCTTGATGTATTAGTCTGATTTAGGACATCGATTATTTTATGGAATGTACAAGTGTTCGCAAGGAGCTGCAAAAATGGGAATGGGAATAGTGGTTGAATGTTAAATAATCAATTCAGGATCTGTCCGTATGCCTGGACACAGTTTCTTTCACAATCGATTAATGATGGGACATGATTCGAGGAGCAGGTATAGTTGTCGATGGTGGTTGTAACAATTTCAGAACTTTGTATTGATTGGAGTTCAGAAGCATTTCAAGCATTTCGATGTTGTTTTTGTATGAGGGTGAGCGTATTTCCTGCACGGGTTGAAAAACGTCTGATTATATAGGCAAGCGATTGAATGTTTCGAATACGTTCATGAAATTTACTACGGATTATGCCTGGCAGAGTGTGAAAATCAGCACTTGTCATTGATATAAATACAAGTCCCAGTCTTGCAATTATCTTTCGTACAAAATGATGAATGCGATATTTTCTTCAAATGTTCACCAACTGCCAATGGAATATAGGATGATGATAATGGTGATTGATGAAGGAAGATAAACTTCACGTAAAGAAATAAACTTCAACACTTGTCCGGGAGAGAGTGTCTTCATGTCTCTGGACTAGTTCAATTATATAGTGTTTAAATCCGCGGTCTTTTATACTTTGCATAGACGTTTCGACGGTTTTGTTGAGAGTTTTAGGAGTTCTTAATAGCGTTTTCGTGAGGATCGCGATGCATGGTCGCAAAATCGTTTTGGCTATTTAACTCCTTGCAATCCTGTTGCTCCGTGCGGATATTCGGTAATTTCCCCTCGTTTCTCAAGACAATGTTATTAGGAACTTCATCTTCAGTCGACGTTACCATATATACACTTTTTCTCTCCAAAAATATATTACACTTTTCTTTTATAAGCCCAAACGCAGTTATGAAAAGTTGTACCAGGACCATGGAAGCATTGAGAATGTCCTCCAATGGCATTCAGGTTGAAAATATTTTGTTCAGTTCCTTGCTTTCCCCACACTTGTTACATGACAAGAGAGAAAGAGATTCGAGTAAAGGAGGAATCTCCAATAATAACAAAAAGAACAAATAACTGGCCTAATTGAAAACGTAAACAGAAAGGTCATGCACACAATACAACAAATAAATTATTAAAAGACAAATTTCAAGAGAGGATACAAGGACGCACATTACATATCTGTAGAGAAAACAAAGTACAAGACATACATGCGAAGAGAAAGTTAAGCAGGAAGTTTGAATTCTTAGTAAATATCCAGGAAAAGACCAAACATGACCCATGCAACAAAAGCTTGTTTTAAAAGGTGCATGGAGAAGTAAAGAAAGATTTTAGGACTGTTTCTCGAAACGCGCTCAGTTACGGATAATCATGTAAAAAATGCACTGTGCGAAATATTCTTTCAGAATTTCTATTAAAGGCGTTGAAATAAGTATTATTAAATACTAAAAAAATGCCGGTTTCTCTTACCAAGCCATTTAAAAGGAATGAACTCAAATGTTTGTCAAATTAGGAATTCTGCATGAAAGAATCCACATTTGTTAAACAATAGATGCTTTTTTTACATATGATATAGAAAATATCGTACGGTGAGGTAGTATCGATGAATAATTTTTAGTACAATTACAAAGGTGATGAAGAAAAACAACCATTGTAGAAAATACTTTTGCAAACGTAAACGAAATAAATCAAGCACTGATGACGTGCATTTTATCTCAAAAATTATTTTTGAGGGCATCTTTTCGCCTGAGAATGAAATACGGCTATATCTAGTAATAATCCGGTAATAATCCCGTGTTCCTTAATTCAATACAAAAATTGTGAGATTAGGTTAGAAATAGGAAAAGGAAACAATTAAAAGATCAATGTGAAATCGTTTTGTATTTTTGGGGACACTACTAATGTCTATCATCCAGGATTGAGATGCAGAAAGAAATCAATGCATGTATGGGTGCGTAAATTATTATCGTTGTTGTTGTGTTGTTGTTGCAGAAGTAATTCAAATCAGCTTTGCTAAAGTGTTCGGGAACAAATTAAGACTAAAATTCTAAAAAGTAATGGTATATTAACGTTTAGAAATTGGTTCGCATGAAGTTTGATGGAACAAATGCTGGAGAGAAACTAGATGTCGTAAACGTAACGTACACCATGGTCAAGGGCTTATCTTCTTAAAAGGAGGCTAGGAAACACCATTAGCAGGCTTGTCAGATTTAATCAAAGAACTGAGGCAGACGGAAAAGATGAAACGAGATGAAAATGATGAAGAAATGAACGTTGGTGGAAGAAATTTGTTGAAAAAGAATCAGTGTCTGTTGCGGTGGAGTACGTCTCAAACACTTCGAGTACAACATACGCATGATTCATATTGCTGTGCATTTGCTTGGACAACGATTTCATGGTAAATTCTCCAAAGTGTTGTAATTGTTTTCTGAACTTTTTCGTAGTTAGAGTGTTGCTTTTTACCCGTTTAAAAAGCATGTTGTGGGAAAGGTATTCGTTTAAATTGCATGTTGGAAAAGCGTCTATATCTCGAATACAAACTTATTTTGACTTATAATTATAGATAAAAACTTTTGAAATAATTATTGATAAAAAAATCAAAATGGAAATACAGGAAACAGGAAAAAGCTCCCATGCAATGTAGGTCCAGTGATTTTTAGCGGCCGCCTTTTACTTCTGCGTGGCCATTGTGTTGATTCTAAATACCTTCCTCGTGTTACAAGCTGTTCAACGAACTGGTCAAGTGGGTGACTTTGTAAAATTACTTAATTTTAGGGTTCAAGCAGGTGATAGTCTTAGAAGATCACCTCAAAACATGTGGCAAGAATCAGACTTATATTTTCAAAAACTGGCTAGAATGAACTAATTTCGTGCTGCGGTAAGGTCTTCACTGATCAAATTATTAAGGATGTCAAGGCTGCAAGATTTTTTCAATTACTGCAGATCAAGTTGCAGACACATCTCCAAAGAACAAATGTAGCTACTTTGTTTAAAGTTTGTTGATTCTGACATGAATATTCGAGAGGAGCTCCTCTCTTTTTTACAGTTCAAAGAGCGGAATGGACAGAATGCGCAGTTAATTGCAGATCAAATTCGATTTTTTGAAATTTTTTGTTAACAGGTAACTATCTCTATTTATTTTTATTAGAATGCCTTTTGGCATTCCAAATATTCTAATTTTTGGTCATTCTTCTGCCTGTCGCTTGCGGGATGATTTACAGGAAAATTTCGATTCCCACGCATCACAAAATTTTCATATTCCCGAATCGGGTTATGTCACTATGCTGGGTACAGGTGACCGTACAGCTGAAAGTGATTCAATTCGATCTTTCCTATGTCCGAACTTCCAAAGCTGATATTATAATTCTCGAGTTATGTACAAATGATCTGACCGCTCACGCTTCTGAGGTTGTAGGATCGAGGGTTGAAGAGCTCGCTCGCCTGTTTCGCGACGAATTTCGCGTTCGCGTCATTGGGGTGTGCCAGGTGATCGACCGTAATATCGCCAAAACGCGAAAAGCTGATCCCCATTTGTTCTCTGCACGGAGAATGGGTGCTTTTGTATTAGGGAAAGTAAAAAAATACAGAAGAATTGGTCAGAAAGAAATACGCCATTGTCTGAATCAAAATGTTTAGACAGTAGGTACCTGAAAAAGGCATGCAGCATTAGAAAAGGAGAATGATGGATGATCATCAGGATGATCATCAGGACATATGTTTTGTATTTTGTTAAAAAAGAGCTGTATTTGGCAAGTAATAATATTTATCGTTAATTTAAAATATTTCTGTGTGTGTTATTGTTTTCGTCATCCAAGATGTATGATGAGATCATATTAAGATCCTTATATCAAGATTGATATAAAACTTGTTGAAGATCCTTTAGGATCTCATTAGGGTCTTTAAGATCTTATTAGGATCTTGTAAAACTTATGAAAGATCCTATATAGGATTGTTTAAGATTTTATCAGGATCTTATAACATTTATGTTAAAAGAGCTTATTTAAGGTTCTTTAAGATCTTATAGGATCTTAAAAGTACTTAGGCTTACTTAAGATTGTAATGACAGATACGTTATCTTTGGTATTCTTTCTAAGTTCAAATTACGCGCCATTTTAGAATATTCTGAAATATCAATACAAACCTAAAGATGGACAGGGGTTTATGTGCCAACGACTTCGTAATGATAGAAAGCGAAGGGCGCTTAATCGAAGACGAAAACGCATGCACGTTTTGCTTCATCAAATGAATCAAAACGTGGGACTGAACCTTTTCGTCGTTGGACTGGTGCTGCTTACGCATTTAAATGCATGTTGGAAAAAGTATTGGGGGGAGAAAAGGGTCTGCATGCATGTACATTACCAATACTAACTTCTTTTTTGTCTCAGTTGTCTGGCCCGGGCAGTACAACCCATTGAAGTGATTACAGATACAAACCTTAAAAAGAAGATTGAAGAAAACAGGAAAAAGACGACCGCCTTTGTTTACCTCTGCGTAGCCAATGTGATGATTCTAAATACCAACTGGTCAATTGGGTAACTTTGTAGAATCTCTCAATTTTAGGGTTCGAGCAGGTGATAAAATCTTAGAAGAACATCTCAAAACACTTGGCAAGAACCAAACTTATATTTCCAAAACCAGCCTAATCTCATGTTGTGGTCAGGTCATTACGATCAAATTGGTAAGGATGTCAGAGCTGCAAGATTTTTTCAAGCAAGGGTATGATGGGGCAGGTGCTGTTGCAAACTAAATATTAGCTTATCTGCTAATATTTTACGTTTAAATCTTATCTTATATTATATTATAGCCATATAGACTTAACCTAGCTGTTTGTGATTCTTTAAATTTAGTTGAAGTCAATACAATGATGAAATATGAGAAGGATGAGTCCAAGTTTACCAATGTATCCCAAACCAGTAACATGCCTTTTGAAGAACACATCCGCAGTAGCTCCGAAACTGAGTCCAAGAAAACCAGGCCTTTTTGATGGTTGCAGAAGTCGTTGGGTTGAGCGTATAGACGGTTTGAACACATTTGAAGCTTTTTGTCCCATTGTGTGCAACATTGAAGGACATGCGTGACAATAGAGATCATAATAATAATCCTTCCCTTGTCACTGACGCTTCGCACTTTTACAAACTAATTGTTAAGTTTAAGTTTGTTGCCACTTTTGTACTTTCTAGGCATATCCTTGATGAACGTCTTCCTGTCACCCAGATATTTTTACAGCGGAATAGTATAAATATAATGGAGGGAATTCATTTGAAAACAACTTTAATGAACAATTTTTAGATTTAGAAGCTCCATTGATTTTTTCCATAACATGCGGTATCAAAGTGCTCTATGTTTGGCAGAGGAAGTGGGTTTAAAAGAGAAAAACCACGAACAGTGGAAAAGCAGACAACCAGGGCCAATCTTCCGTATCAATCTATTTCAGAATATTTTAAGCGTACTTTTACTATTTCTATTGTTGACCATATTCATTCTTTTTTACAGGCGAGAATTGATCGGAATATTATTAATTTTTGACAAACGTAAAAAAATCCTAGATCTGCCCCTACCTAGGCTTGATCGTGAGTTTGGGTTATTCCAAGACGGAGAGTTGAATGAAAAAATTTTAAAAGAAACACTGTTTTTCGTTTAACCATGCAAGCTGTGGTTGGATAAAATCTGATGTTCTTGGACACCGCTATTGGGTATCCTGGAAGGATATATATACTACGCGTCAGCAATATTTTTACAAAAGCAGAGAATGGCGATATTATTAAAGTGCATATCAACCTTTTTTTTATTTTATAAATGTGAAGTATAAATGGCCAATAAAAAGGATTTCTTTTGGTTTTGGATGATTTTTTATTTTTTCTATTATTGAAACGGAGATCATGGGGGCCTCTAACGACAAGAGGCCAATCTTCCTGAGGTTGGTCCTTCCGCAAACGAGCCTATAGCTGACAAAGAATGGCTCGATGATTACAGAAAACGGCAGGAGGAGAAGGGGCGATGGATATCAGGTTAAAAAGACCGTCTATCCGGAAAGGAAAGCCTTAGCAAATGGTATGTCTCCATGTATAATCTGTCATCTATATCTGCGAAGTAAGAGCTATAGTGATTGTTTATAATTTGCAGGCGTTTTTCGTGTGAAAATTGTTCCACAGAGTTGCTGCAAAACGAAAACGAATGTGTGTGCTGTAGGGACTTTGAAAGATGTATAGAGTCTCTGTCAGATGAATGGGTTCTTCAAGAGATGCAAACACCGCCCGAATGTATCACACTGCATCCGGCATTTGCAACAGTTTGCCTCGACCGATGGTCTTGAGGTTGTCTGCATCAAAGTACAGTAACAATTGATAGGAAGCCGATGAAGCGTAAGTATAAAATAGAGTATTAGACATTTTCAACTTTACCACAATGTGTAGTTTGTACATTACTTTAATTACGGTGTAGACCAGATATTTATCCAATTTTTTATAATCCTAGGTTTATGAGAAGTGTGGTATGTACGGACGGTTTGAATGATTCACAGCTCAACCGTTTGGAAACTAAAGCCTTTTTACAAGCCTCCATTCGAGGTAAGTTGATTTAACAGCATAAACGAGCGTAAATTTGTTATTCGGGCATGGAATAAATCCTTAATTTTATTGCGTTTTGAAGGCGATCCCTTTCAAAATTTAACGGAAGGTGATTGGTTGGAAAGCCTGGATGATGCCCAACTCAACCGTTTGGAAAATGAAGCATTTTTACAATACGCTATTCGGGGTAAGTTGAATTTTATCATAAAAGTGTGTGAATTTGTTGATCGGGCATGGAATATATCGTTACTTTTATTTCTTTTTAAAGACGACCCTTTTCAAAAATTAACGGAAGGTGATTGGCGAAGATTAGATGAGGCTGTGAATGAAGAATATAACGCCTCTCAAGAAAAGATTGCCGGTGAGTAGTTAAAAAAATAGGTTGCGGTAGGAAGATTTTAAAGATGGAAATATGGAGTTGAATATTATAGACATCTGATCAATCTGATGAAATAGATTGAACAATATACATTTTCTTTTAACATTACATATCTCTGTAATTCTAGAAAAAACCGAAGTGGGTTTAAGCCGTAAACGATCCAGGGTTGATCAAACAGGTGCTGGTGTAGCAAACGAAACAATTCAGCCGGCGATACCTCCCAATGAAGATGATGAGGTGATCCCACAGACACCTCCCAATGAAAATGATGATGAGGTTATCTGTAAACGCTCAAGAATTGATCAAAGGGGTGCTGATCCATCAAACGAAGCCGTCCAGCAGATGAATGGGTTCTTCAAGAGATGCAAACACCGCCCGAATGTATCACACTGCATCCGGCATTTGCAACAGTTTGCCTCGACCAATGGTCTTTAAGGTTGTCTGCATCAAAGTACAGTAACAATTGATAGGAAGTCTTATCAACAAACTGGGTCTGATGAAGCGTAATCTATCTTATAATCTTATAATCCTAGGTTTATGAGAAGTGTGGTATATAGAGAGTTCATAGACCTTGTGTATGACCATGTTGGAAGGATGAGAATCCCATTGCCTGCTTGTGCATATCATGCAATAATGAGTAAATATCCAGAAAAAAATGAAAGTTTTGTTGGGTTTCAGGATGATACAATGGACGACGGATTGTCACAGTAAGAAAGATGTATTTTCACCCATGAGCTTGAACATGTTAAATCTTGAGTAAGCTGCTCTTTTTCTTGAATATGGTGATGTTTATATAATCCACTAAATAATTCCAACTTGAACAAACATTGCCTAATATTGTGCAATGAAAAGATTTGTTTATGGCCCTTACATTACCCACATCACATGACCTGATTTTTACATTTGAACATCAGATACGCAAAAGGTAGAATTTTGAATATTTCCGTATAACTTTGTATATTATTTTTACTGCTTAATGAATATGTTGTTGTCTACATTAATTAAGCCGTCTCATTTACAGTAGACGCCAATCATTTTACAAAGGCGTGTCCACTATTACTAGACTATGTATGTGTGCAAATTTACAAAACTTAATTCGCTACGGATACTAAAATTAATATGGAGTGTTTCTTAAGAAATATTTTCGTTCTTTTCGTCCTCTTTGGACAAAAGCATTGTCAAGCAGAGCAATGTTGCCGATTCATAAAAATCATCGGACTCCTGGACTGCACGGGTTGTGGTTTAGACAAATTACCGGCGCTTAAACAGGGGAGCCGCATTGTGAGGCAGATCAACATGAGGCGAAATAATCTATTCTCAATCGATGACTCAATACTGTTCATTTGGCCAAACCTGGGTATGATTGATGTACGTCAGAACCCGTTGGTGTGTAGGAACATGCGTATAACGAGGATAAACGTAAGATCAGACTGCAATGAACCCACACAACCTCCCCCACGAAAACCACCTTTTTTTTATATACAACCCCCACATTTTTTCCCACTTCCTCGCCCCTTATGCTCACCCAACATATCACCCCAATTCCTCACCTTACCCCCTCCTTCCCTATCCTCGTAACCACCCTTTATTCAACCCCTAATCCCATCCCCTCCTCAATTATTCCCTCATCACCGCAACGCCACCCAACCTCCTCATACCCAACCTCCTAACATCCTCAAAATTTATTCCCTTTCCCCCTACCACCTCCAAAACCAACCCTTCCACCTTTAAAACCAGCCTTGCTAGCCCCAAAACCAACTCTCCCGCCTCCAAACACCACCCTGCCACCACAAAACACAACCCTATCACCCCCAAGACCAACCTCCCCATCTCCAAACATAACCCTATCACCCTTAAACACAACCCAGCAACGCCGAAACCTACAACCATCATTCCCGAGTCAAAAACCACGAATGTAATAATCTTCACCGCCACGTTTTTCTCAACGCTACTCTTACTTTGTTTGTGTGTAAAAAGTAAAGTGTTTAAATGTATTAAAAAAAGAGGCCAAACCCAGGGGACAAACTCGCCCGAAGAAGTGAATGAAAATGGTGAAGAAGAACATCAAAACATAGAAATGGTAGGATCCTCTGGATCAAGCGAGGAAATTTATTTCCAAACTACAAATGTATAACTATATATATGTGGTAGGTGTGTGGTAGGTGTGTATTTTGTTTATTTCGTGTTCGCTTTAATGCATTTTATTTTTATAAATATTAGCTTGGTATGTTGTTTTGCGAAGACCTAACCGACTATTAAAAAGTTGCAAGTCAAGTGTGAGACGACTGCAATCACTGCATGAATTCGATAATCGGAAAAAACATGCGACGTTGATGTTTTGAAGATTTCTAAGTATTTCTAAGTATCACCCATCGGTTGGTTGCTATTCTTCTGAGGGGGTTGGTAATTTTATTGAAACTCTTAATTGTGGAGTACAGAGAGGAGATAAAAGAGGACAAAACCATTTGAAGAACTGTGGTAAGAAAATGTGGTAAGACGTTATTTATCTAAAAAAGCCACAACAAAATCATTATTTAAATGCTGTGGTCAGGTAATCAGCAATCAAATTATTAATGATGTAAAAAGGTTTTTTCTATCATTGCAGATGAAGCATCTGATTCTTCGCACAACGAGCAAATGTCTCTTGGTTTGCGTTTTATTGATACTTATATATACTATATTATATTATGTTATACTATATTATGTTATACTATATTATGTTATGCTAGTATTTATATTATACTATAATATTAGGGGGGAATTCATTTCATTTCTTACATTAAGTAGAAATTAGGCAGTTCTCAACCCGCCAAATTGCTGAGAAGCCTTGAAAGAATTAACTTTACCCATAGAGGATTGCCGAGAACAAGGGTATGATGGGGCTGCTGCTGTGGCAGGTTGTACCAATGGCTTAGCTGCACACATTTTAAGGCTTAACTATACACTGCTATAGCCATAGATTGAATTTATCTCTTTATGATTCATTGAGCATATGTCCATTTGAAGAACATATACGAAGTTCAAAAACCGACTAAAAAAAAAGGTTAGTGGACGTTTGCCGAACAAGATGGGTACGTAGATGAGTTTAAACCTTCCCTTCAGTCTGATGCCTCATCTTAATTTGTTTCAACTTATTGACAGATTCGATTTTGGTGCTGGAATATTATTGATGCGAATCTTCCAGTGCCACAGTTATTGCAGGGTAAAACCATTGACATAATGGATGGAATTCATTTAATTGCAATTTTGAAAGCGGATGAGGTAAATATGAGGAATTCTTCTGATTTTTATCATGACACCTGGTATAAGGAATCCTCAGCGTTAGCAGCGAAGGTTGGTACATAAATGATTTAGAATTGTACCAACAAGACGCAGTTTAAAACTTTTGCTATAACTTTTATCACGACGATTTGCCAAATCCTTTAACTTTATAGATGCCAAACTTAGACTGTGGTATCCCTATTGGGATTCCCCTAATGGCTCCCACCCTGATAATATCGCTACAACTTTTAAATACAGTTAATTTAGCAGGTTTTGAAAACATCAAAGTCATTCTTCGCATTTTAGGAGCACTACCTACTACGTCATGCGAATGTGAACGATCCATTTCTTCTCTTAGGACTCTTAAGAAACTATTCAGAAATAAGGTATTAAACTAAATACATTAATTGCCTTATTGCAAATGGTAGTAACAAGTTGCCCTGTTTTATAAATTATAATTCGGCAAATGGTAGTAATAAGTTGGGCCCAGTTTTATAAATTATGATGAAATATTTCAACTATGAAATGACATGCAGCTATTAAACCAAATACATTACCTTATTGCAAATGGTAGTAACAAGTTGCCCTGTCTTATAAATTATAATGCAATATTTCACTTGTCAATTTCTTGCTTGTGGACATGCAGCTATTAAACCAAATGCTTTGGAGTTTAAAAAGAAGCTTTTATTTGAACCTGATAACTAACAAAACATATTTTTTTAAAAAATAAAACTTTAAACACAAGTGCATTTCAACTGAACAAAAATCTTTAAAATATTGTTCAGATACATAGATGAGTCCTTTAAAATTGTTCTGCTGAAATGTTTGAAACAATTTTGGACTCCTTAAGTTAATAATGTTTACAGGCTGCCCAAATGTACGCATTGCGTACCTATTTTTGTAATAAAGTTGAAAACCGAACTGATGACACCGGAGCCGATAAACACAATGTTCGAAAGCAAAGAACAGGGAGAGTTGGCAATAGAAAAACAAAAGGCTAGAAGGAGCCTTGTTGTTGAAGACATCATCTACACGCCAAGTAGGTACATTTAAAACACTATTCATAAGATTATTTTTAGGCAATTAAACTTATTTGTGATGAGTTATATATATTCTTTTAGGTTTCAGTAGTTTCTTGCAACAAGGTGTAAAATAATGTAAAATATTAGATTTTTGTTTGAGGTTGGTGAGCCCTGTTTTACGACGTCGAACTTTTGGGATGCGCTGGTTTCAATAAAATTTAGCACGCTGACGATCTCAGATCGCCACACCTGCCCCAAAATATCAGGGCCCAACAAATTTATAACTAGATAATCTTGCTCAAGCTACTGGAAGGAAGCTATACGATTGGGCAAGAAACAAAAAACAAGTTAACTTATCTGTGTCGCCAGACGCATTGTCGTAAATATCTCAGCGTGTTGTGTCCACTTCTTGATCCGTTTTACCTATAAAAGGGAATTTTTAGTACCGGGTAACGTATTCGAGTTACAACTTCAAAATTTCTGTCTCATCGGGCAACTCGCAAAGGGTTTTTGCCCATGATTGGGCAAAATAGCCAAAGTTTCATAGACAGTGGCCCTTAACAACCCATATTTTAGACTATTATGATGTATTTTCAGTGGCGTAGCCAACCCGACGATTTAGTCACATGCTATGGTAATATTTTGGCGTTCATTGACTGTGAAAACAATGAATTTCTAAAGAAATGAATAGTGATAATAACATAAAATTTGCATAGCACTGATTATGCTGATTAAAATGTAGTTTTGGTTTTCAAAACGATGTTCTAAAGTGGAATGATGAATCCTAAAAGTTGAGTATTTGTGACTTGTCCAAGAAGTGCGCGGTCGTGACGTCACTATTTGTATACTCTGGATTTGACTATCTGTT
This sequence comes from Dendronephthya gigantea, assembly GCF_004324835.1. NCBI lineage: Eukaryota > Metazoa > Cnidaria > Anthozoa > Malacalcyonacea > Nephtheidae > Dendronephthya > Dendronephthya gigantea. The sequence continues at coordinate 485,647 of NW_021163147.1, read as the reverse complement.
GTGTCGCAAAATTATTACGGTTTGTCAGAATTTTAACTGTGAAAAATGGTTAGATTGAGCTAATAATATTATTGAATTATAAATAGTATCTGTATATAGTATAGCTATATAACGTGGAGTAATCGAACATCTCATAACCGAACTATGACATAACCACACGCTTGTATTTATGCTAAAAACCATGACCGAATAAACAAGAAATCTTGATTCTTAGGGGAGTCAAAATATGAATCAAGCAAGCGACACGTTGAAACTGAAAATTTTCGACTTACTCTATTTTGTAATTGACGGGTCTTTCTTTCTTTCTTTCTTTCTCACTCCTTTAATAATCTATAGACTGTTGTAAATATAGCATACATATCTAGTTTTATTGCATGGTAACATTATCAAGTTTCTCGTTGCTTAGATTAAATGGCCTTCCGCCCAGATGCTGGATTGCTGTTTCATATATACATGCGTTGTAAAGTATTGTATTTCATTCTGTCTGAAGATGACTTGGTAATAAAGTCGAAAATTTACAGTTTCAACCTGTGTCTTCGGAATTTGTTTTTTTCTTTGTATTTATGCGTTTAAATACTGTTTGTTTACTCCTTCGTACGAGTTAAATGATACAATGTACTGACACTACTGTGGTTGATTGAAGTTCAGGTTGCAGGTTCGGCAGATAAATTGTGGTATGGTTGCAACACAAGATATCAACCGATTACGGGTTCGAACTGCACAATTTGTAAAACAACTACATAGATTATGGCAAGCGCGCACCTTACATAATCATGAATACAATTTACACGATTGAAGACCAGGCTCTAGAAACACAACAGATTAACACAACAACAAACTGCAACTTAGCAACTTACTTTGTTGGCGCACATCAAACATAGCTAAATAGGATAGAATTTGCTTGCAAATATTTACTGAAGTTTGTTTAGCGCTCTTGCTACGTTCGACTTATAATATACTGACACCTAATACACTTAACTGACAGACGTTAATAACACATGCGTTATGTCAGTTTGGAAATGGCAACATATCAATTTTCCACTGCGTATCCGTTTCAAATCTACACCATTATTGCACAGGATGTGTGACGCCAACACAGCGCATCCAAATATCACAATAAAAAGTTATATTAAAGGACATATTTGCATGGTTTGCTTCAAATACGTGTTTATTGGGATAAAAATTGATGTTCAAATAATTGTAGTTTCAATAGCGCGGTAAACGTGGACGAACAATCAATCAATACACGCGTGTGGGCAGCAGTTAAATTTATCAAAGACTGAATAGAACTGTTTTATTCTTCTAAAGATTAGCCATAATATTATGCATGCCACACCTGTAAAGGGCCCAGTCTGATGATAATAAATTGATAACAAACCTTGAAATGGTTTAAGTACGTTGTGGTTTATAAATTCTTAACCATTGACTTTGTTTCGGAGCGCCATGGCTTTCCATATTGTTCGAGCTTTCTCCTTAAATTCGCTTAGTAACATATTTGAACCGTCTACGTTAGACGCACTTGATAATAACTCGGTTTTAAACATGGAAATAGGAGAAAACATCGCGATAAATTGCTCAAAACATGCTCAATTGGATCAAGGCATGCATGTTCGTAACGTGATCTAACAACAACTGAGCGCAAATACAACCAGTGACCAAGTCGGGTCCAGCCCCCGGACAAAAATACTCAAAGATTCCAGGATTGATATACCCGAAGTTAGACTTGCTACAAGTCGAGTAGTCGACTCTTTAAACCCACACGCGAGCTTGAAGGTTTGAAAATTAAAGAGTCGACTTGTAGCAAGTCTATACCGAAGTCTGAAAACGCATTTTTAAAAAATCGGGTTAAAAAATAGAGTAGGATAATCAGCATAATTTAAACTACAACATGGCTTTTGACTTTGGACAGGTTTGAAAGTGTCCGTTCTTTTCAATTTGTTTTCCCACCAGGATACCAAAATATTCGGTACCCCTTCCCTAACCATTAAATTAATCTAAAATTCTAATGGAAATCCCCTAAATCCTTTTGAGGCAAATGAATAACCTCAACCATGGTTCTTACATATACCCTCTGGCCTAGGATGGACATCCACTAGGCACTAGCCACAAGAATGTGATTGCAACTGTTGTTTTGTGCCTTATAGGTCCATTTTGCAGCACTACAAAATTCATATTTCTTCTGCATGTAAGATAATTTAGAGATATGTAGCAAAACATTGTTCAAAATCTAAAAAGAGTTCCTTTCATAAGGCAAAAAGACAACTTGATCTCATGTCTACATGTAGGCTGATTTAGTGATTTCACACAAGGTCTGTTTTACTGAAAAAACACATTTTTCTTGCATGTCTCATTAGGCTGATTAGCAGCTGTTCCAGAAATGTCTAATTGGCAGTTGCTTCAATATTTTTTTTATGTACTCAACACATAAAATTTTTGAGGTTAAGAAATTTTACCTTTTAATATTTTGCAGTATAATTTTCAAACCTTGTTCACCAATCTCACAAATTCAATGCATTCTATTGATTTATTTTTAAAACATAATTGCCTCTATACTAATTTCAAAGTTTAAAAGCACACTTATTTTTCATGAGCTAAGCTATAAACTTTCAGTTGAATGATATTTGCTTTAAAGTTTGAAGCTCTCATATTTTCTATATTTTCTTCGGAAGAAATACCCTTCATTAATTATCATTATTATCAGTTAATGTTGTGATGCAACTTAATTCTCAGTCCCATTCATAGAAATAGAATATAAAAAAATATATAGTAAAATATTTATTACATTCCATACAATATTTCAGCATTGTTGAACTTGGGTAGACTTACCAGAGAATCCTAAGAATATAAAATGCATGATTATGCAACAAAATCATTAAGAATGAGTGTCAATTCTCTTGTTTTGCACACCAAAAAATACTTCAGACAAATTTTCAAGGTCAAAGAATTCAGAATAATCTCAGCATGCAATCCTATGAGTATCTTGTTTTAAGAATCTGGAATTCCAATAAACCTTTTCCTGTTCAAAAATAATACAATGGATCCCCAATTCTTAAGCGCTGGTGTAAATCAACTAAAAGTAAACTATATCAACAATGCAGATCATGTTCAACATTTTTTCTTCATTTCTGAGCAAAAATAGGGTGATTGCAAACTTGTTGCAAAATTACTGCAGCTGGTTTTCATTTAGTGTAATTGTTGTAATTTGTAAACATGTGATGGTTGATGTACTAAAATATTCCTATGAGTGCACAGGTAGCCCGCTATTGGATTTGCTTTTAGTTAAATATTAAACACATTCTATGCAAAACGACAAGAAGTGTCACCTTCCTTCGTTCACTGTAACCTTTATGTATATATTAATATATACATAAAGGTTACACAGCACCGCACGAATTGGCGCCTGCGATAATATGTCGGCAGTGAATAAAGGAAGGTGACACTTCATGTCGTTTTGCATAGAATGTATTTAATATTTAACTAAAAGCAAATCCAATAGCAGGCTACCTGTGATGAGTGTGAATTTAAATCATCAATAACTGATTTGAATACAGAAGATATTAAAAGGTAAACTTGCAAACCCATTGTTAAATTGTATTTATGACACAATCCATGGCAATGGCTGTACTTGAAACCCCCCCCCCCCCCTCCTTACAGATGAGGTCCATATTTCCTAGGCCCTTCAGAAACTTTTGTAGGTTTTATTCCATACCCCTTCAAAAAAATTATTTTTTATCAAAATCGCTTGGAAATGTTCAAAGAAAATTTGTGAAAATTGTCGACCCTCGACAATCGAAATTTAACTTTGCTTTTCCTTGGGAAATATCGATGGTCTTGAGTAAACAAACATATTCCCTTTAACGGTCGTTTTGAATTCCCTTGTATATACAGCCTGATATGACAGGTTAGCATACATGCAAATCGCATATCAATGATGGTTTTTAAACCTTTTTTATTCCATCTGAAAGTTAATAAATTTACAATATAATTATAAGTTTAAAGATGATGTAAAGTCCGTTCTGAGCATATATTCTGCGCATAACAATGTTTGTTTACGTTGGTTATATAATCTTTACATGACGTATGCGTCGTTATAATTTTCTTATTTTCTTCTCGCTCGACCGGCTGTGATCTGTGATGAATATGCTTATTTTATATTATATTTTGAAGAAAATATTGTTATATTTTGAAGAAAATATAAAGCGAAGCTTGTAAATAAACCGGCCGTTATTTAAAACGTTATATATTTGTAATTGTAGGACAAGCGAGAAGGTAGCGTCTGTAGCGACAACAAATAGCCTCGCCATTTCGGGCCTCATTCAACAAATAAATTCTTGGAGCATTCCTTTCAGCATAATATTGCTTTTTTCTAGCAGCCTTATGATAAGATAAGTTATCGTCGTGACTCACAATTCGAGCCTCTTCGCCTTGCGACATAAAATAAAATAATTGTGCTCCCGAACTGCCGTTTGTAATACAACGCGCTAATATCGCATATCATTAACATTCCAAAAGTTGCTCCCCCACTGATGGAATGTGTTGATGCGCGGAATATATGCGCAGAACGGACTTTACCTCATCTTTAAAGCAATAAATTAGGGTATGTAGCCTTACTTTGTAACGAGTTTCCAAGACGTGTTCAGCCGACAGCCGGTTAGCACAGAGGCATTACATTTAACAGGTTAGCAAACATAATAAATTTACATAAACATTTCCAATATTCAATACCAATGCGAAGTCGTGAAGTCCCTCTCAGGCCTCTCTTGCATCTCTTCGACATGAAACTTTCATTCAACGTGCTTATTGTCATGTGACTGATTATACCATAAAAACGCATCGCTCAAAATGAACGGTACAAACACAGCCTTAACCAAAATAGAACATCATTGGCCGCTCTAGTTTTTCTTGGCAACGGGTATAGTAACCCTACTGCCTTGAAAATTCACAACAATTTGAGCGCAAATGTTTCGATATGTTGAAACCTTACGGCTTAAGTATACTACATGAACAGTTTAGTTCAAAAGAAATTATTTATGAGCATTTTTACGTATGTTGTCAAAGCAATATGTAATTTTGGTTACAATCCTTGCAGTTTTATTTTATTCTAGCCTAGAATACCAGTCTTACTATACGGACAAAATTCTTATAACTAGGAAAAATATTCTTGCCTAGAATAATAATCTTCCTATGCGGATCAAATTCTTGTATCTAGCAGGAATATTCTTGCATCAAGATTATTATTCTAGATAGAATATTATTCTTACAAGAAAATCATGCTTACTATTCGGACAAGAATATGTTTACTTGCTTTGAGCAAATTATTGCTCAAAGCAAGTATTTTTTTTTCCAAAACAAGAATGAAGATTTTGCTGTGTAGTGAAGGATCGTTACTTTTATAGACAGGAGTAACGTTGGCCTTCTTCCAGTTTTCTGGGAAAACACCGAGGGATAAAGACATATTAAAGAGACGACACAGGCTTGGTGCAATAGCTGCTGCCGTGGATGTAATAAGTCTTCCAGGGATGTTGTCAGGTCCACATACTTTAAATGGATTCAGTGTATTCAAAACAGCCTCTACTTCACTAACTGACAGTTCGATATCAGATAGTTGCTGATCAAAATCACGGGAAGGAAAAGATGGAGGAGAGACAGGTGAGTGAGGTGAAAATAAGGAGTTGAAGAACGAGTTCATCAAATTAGCTTTCTCAACTGGATCAGACACAATCATTTGCCAACACGCATGACGTTGGAAATAGAACGTTTAGTAGAGGAGAGTGTTTGATAAAAACATTTCTTACATTCAAAATGTGGTTTTCCCAGAAGCTTTGGAATTTATTATTATGGAAGAATTAAAGTTATCTCAAAAGCAGGCATTTGAATTTCTAATGGAAGCACCAATTGTGGTAAACAGTGTTCAGATTGTATCGTTGACTTTAATGTTTGATTTAAGATGACACTGACTTTAATGTTTGATTTAGGATGACACTGATGAAGACGAATTGAATTTTTATGTGCATGAAGGAGATGAGGATGACAAAGATTGGAACTTTGGGCAACCTGTATTCATATAATTCTTATTTTTATTATAATTATTATTTTAACTAATGCTTAAGTGCAGATGTGGGTTCACCTGCTCAGCGAAACGTTTATATGTTCTATTATATGTATATGTTATATGTATATGTTATACGTCTATCTCACCTTCCCCATCCATGAGAAAGAAAGATTAAGCTTTGGAATTTATTTTTATGGAAGAATTAAAGTGATCTCAAAAGCAGGCATTTGAATTTCTAATGGAAGCACCAATTGTGGTAAACAGTGTTCAATTGTATCGTTGACTTTAATGTTTGATTTAAGATGACACTGACTTTAATGTTTGATTTGGATGACACTGATGAAGACGAATTGAATTTCTATGTGCATGAAGGAGATGAGGATGACAAAGATTGGAACTTTGGGCAACCTGTATTCATATAATTCTTATTTTTATTATAATTATTATTTTAACTAATGCTTAAGTGCAGATGTGGGTTCACCTGCTCAGCGAAACGTTTATATGTTCTATTATATGTATATGTTATATGTATATGTTATACGTCTATCTCACCTTCCCCATCCATGAGAAAGAAAGATTAAGCTTTGGAATTTATTTTTATGGAAGAATTAAAGTGATCTCAAAAGCAGGCATTTGAATTTCTAATGGAAGCACCAATTGTGGTAAACAGTGTTCAAATTGTATCGTTGACTTTAATGTTTGATTTAAGATGACACTGACTTTAATGTTTGATTTGGATGACACTGATGAAGACGAATTGAATTTCTATGTGCATGAAGGAGATGGGGATGACAAAGATTGGAACTTTGGGCAACCTGTATTCATATAATTCTTATTTTTATTATAATTATTATTTTAAACTAATGCTTAAGTGCAGATGTGGGTTCACCTGCTCAGCGAAACGTTTATATGTTCTATTATATGTATATGTTATATGTATATGTTACAGTCTATTTCACCTTCCCCACCCATGAGAAAGAAAGATGAAACATTTCGTTGGATTTTTGTCGCAGAAACGATCGCTCCTTTCGACGAAATCGTGACGCAAAATCTGGTTAAAGGAACAATTTGAGGGTTTGTCGCGTTCACTTCATTCCAGAGCAATACAAGAAATCATTGACTGGAAGATATATGCTCAAAGAAAATGCCAACCCCCAATTATTTCACCCAGCAAGTTCTGAAGAAGCAAAGATATCCGAGGATTTAGCAATTAACCAAGCATATCATTTTGCATATCATTTTTTATGCATATCATTTTTTTTCAATGAAGAAAATGAAGTTTGTGATCCGGCCACAAAAGAAAAAGAGCCAGAATCTGGCAGTGAATCAAGTGCAGACGGTGGTGAACGTGGTGAAGACGAAGAACCACCATCAAAAAGAAGTAAGTAGTGGGCGTTATATATTTTATTTCTATTCCAAATGATTAAATTTATATTATGCATATTTGTAATCGTGTTAAAGCTGTGTTGTAAGTTGGTTGCTTAAGCCGATATTAATTATAAACGGGCGATGATGCAAACACGGCCTGCAGCGATGTCGATCGAGAAATCCTCTCTTCGCAGTAATAATTGCCGTTTAATTCAATTTTTCCGTATTTGGTGATAATAAAAATATTCATGCGAAATTTAAAAAGTTTAACACACTTAAATGTGGTGCAATAGCTACAAATTCTAAATTTTCAAAATTTACAGCTATATGACTATGTATATATTTACTGTGTTTTCCCTATTTTTTGGGATACTTTAGGTGATTAAAACATGCCATGTTCGGTAATAAATTAGCCCAACAGTCTTAGTGATAATAGATTTTAAATGACGTATTCAAAAATTGTGTGACGTATTCAAAAACGTATTCAAAAATTGTGAGGCATGTTTCCGTTTATTCATTTATCGCTTTTATTCTCTAAATTTAGGCTTGCGACGAAGGCGGATAAAGTGTCTTCAATGCATGTATAAATATATTTCTTTAGAATGCAATGTGTGCCACAAAAGAGGACACTTAAGAATAAGTTGTCCAAATACAAAAAAACCTGCCCGTGGCAGGGGCGGCCCAGGAGGAGCTGGGGCTCGAGAAGCCGCAGACGATGATAATAATGATAACAATACAGAAAGAGCCTGGCGCGGAGGATCTAAAGGCTGGCGCGGAGGTTCGAGAGGCTGGCGCGGCAAAGGAAGAGGCTGGCGCGGAAACGGAAGAGCCGGCGCGGACATTGGGGGGGGGGGTATTGTTTTTAACTTTTTTCAAGTTCATTCTTTTAAAATATATGTTATCTCCTGAAAACAATGATTGGTGTATACTATTCTATGCATGCGGAATAAAGAGAAATGGCGAACCTGCGATAATTAAATTTAAAATTATTTCAAAACTGTATTTATAAAACCCGCCTTTCACATATTAAGCTAATCGAATCAAGGGTAGAATCATTCTCACTCCAGCGCGCACGCCGTGGGTACTACACATCAAATTTTTTAAAAAAACCTTTCAAACCTGTAGCAATGGGTACTAGTAGAGATGCAATTTTTTAACGGAAGCTTTCTTGTGCCACTCTCGAAACTTTTATATTTAAAATCTCCATATAAAATAGTGCTAAATAAAATGTCTTTCGGTTTTGGCACAAGCGTACTATTTCAGAAAATCGGCGATAGGCTCGAATGTGGGGATAGCATAATTAATAATCATTCTAACTATAGCGCACGGTACCAATGGGTACTAGTAGACATGCAATTTTTCAACAAAAGCTTTCTTGTGCCACTCTCGAAACTTTTATATTTAAAAGAGCACATAGTACAAATTACAATATCTATTTATATATATATTCTAATAAATAATCATTCTAACTATAGCGCACGGTACCAATGGGTACTAGTAGACATACAATTTTTCAACAAAAGCTTTCTTGTGCCACTCTCGAAACTTTTATATTTAAAACAGCACATAGTACGAATTACAATATCTATCGGTTCTGGCACAAGCGTAATATATGAGAAAATCGGAGATAAGCTTGAATGTGGGATAGCATATAATTAATAATTATTCTCACTATAGCGCACGCTACCAATGGGTACTAGTAAACATGCAATTTTTTAATAAAAGCTTTCTTGTACCACTCTCGAAACTTTTATACAAGAATAAATTTCCGAGTAGATTCTGTGCTATCATTCTCATATTTCGACATGTCCTTTTGAACTTCAGAATTTAAAACCGGAACAGCTAATTTGACATTTTGCTCAAACTGTCCGAATGAACATGTCTTTGTCGGTTGCGCAGATAAACAGAGTAGATGTGTTCCAAAGAAAATGCACTTTGAAACCAATAACAGGCACCTAGTATATCTTGGAGAGATTTCCCTATAGCCACTTTTATAGCACAATCATTTGTGTTTCGAGGAAGTGAGCACTGTTAAGAATGCATTGTCAACGGAACCTGCACATATTAAATGTGTCTAGGAGTTGAAGAAAATAATGTGTATGGATGGTTTTGAAAAATTTAAAATTTCATTACGTCCCTAGAGGTAATATTACATTTTTGTTTTCTATACTTTTCCGAAGTTTTATTATTCAGTTCTAATGTCATTAATTGTGTGCCTTTTTATCAGAGCAAATGGAAAGATTTAACTGCTACCATGATTAATAAATAATTAAATTATGACTTTGTGAAATATATTGCAATATACTAATGATGTTTTATATTTATAAATGTATAATTTAAAGTTACTGTTCAAATCTTATGGGCTTAACCTAGATGGGTTTAATCACACAGTCCACATTAAGCTTTGAACAACCAGATCAAAATGATCGAACTAATTTTGTGAGTCAAACAAAACATTTTAAACATGGATATAGGAACAAAAAGACACACAACGTTATACGAATACTGATGTTGAAGTTCCCCAAGCAAGTATTCAATCTTCCTTGACACTTTATATACTGAGTCAAAACAAGTTAACAACAAATAACACACTGAAGATATTGCAAAAGGAAAAGTATCATTTAGCAAAAAAACTACTTCAATTTTACTTGATAAACATGGTAACCAATATTTTGGGGAAATGGAATATTTCGTTTTACAACGTTTTACAACGAATGCATGGCTTACAGTCAATGCCTTTGTTCGAAGCGAAGGCTGATCCAACGAATACGAGCGCTCGATGGACACAATGGATTCAACGTTTTAAAACATATTTAGTCGCTTCGAATGTGATGGATACTGCACGTCAAAGAGCACTTCTACTGAACCAAGCCGGGCCCGAAGTTCACGAGATATTTAAAGAGCTGCCAATTCAACTTGTAACTCGTGTGGTATATATATTTGGTCATTTTCCTAGAGTGTGTCGAAAGAAACAATCGCGTCGTTTTCCGAAGTCACAACTTTCAAAAGAATCGCTCCGACGAAGAGAACAACCAAAAGAGCAATTGAAATCAAAATTCAAACAAAAAAATCACGCACGGGCAATCAACAAACATCTTGATTCCTCGACGGAGACCAGTTCAGAAGACGATTATGTGTACGCAGTGGGGGACAAATCCAAAGACCACCCAAAGACGAAAACAAACATACGGATAAATTCAACTAACATTAATTTCATTGTTGCATGATATAGGGGCCACAGTTGATGTCATCGCTTCCAAAACGTACGATCACCTCAAATCGAGCGTAAAATTGTGCAAGAGTGACACAAAGATATTTGCTTGTGGCTCGGATAAACCGTTACCTCTTAAAGGTCAATTTCAAACGACGTTGGAGTCGAACAAACGTTATACTGTTTATAATCCCGGGGCTTTCTAAAGAAAATATATTTTAGCTCTTACCTTACACTACAAAAAACGTTTGGAACATTTTAGCCAAAGCGGTCAAATTTTTTTAAATTGCATTTTTACTGCCATCTAACGTTTATGGTTTATAGATAATAAAGTTTTGGATGGTCTTAGTATCAATGACAACAATGAGATTCTCCAGAGACACTACAAATCACTAGAGAAGGAATTCTAGAAAAAAAAACCCTAATCCCACTGTTGTGAATATGCATTTGAACAAGGAGTATCAAGCTAGGAGAGACTGGTTGGAGAACATTGCTGCTGAGCTCAGGTGTCAGCAGCTCTTAGCGATGTATTCATGTTTTGCTGATCATGTGGAGGTAGGTTTTATATACTGAATCCCCTAGACAATATTTAATGTTGTGTTATGTCATATTGCATAATATTTATGTAATAATACATTCTTTTGATAATCAAGGAGCGGAAAAGTCCGGAACATCGAATGTCAAGCTAGTTTGCAAGTTTATAATATATATATATATATATATATATATATATATATATATATATATATATATATATATATATATATATAAATAGAAGAGTTCTATTAGCGTATCCAGAGTGCTCAATACCGTTAAGTATAGAGCGAAATAAAACAAGTAAAAGACACGGTTTTCTGTGGTTTATAGCATACAGTTCTGTTTCGTACAGGACTAGCCTGCACTCAGTTATTATAATAATTCTTCGTTAATTACTCTGGTATAGCACTGAGGAGTGCAGGCCAGTCCTGTACGAAACAGAACTGTATGCTATAAACCACAGAAAACCGTGTCTTTTACTTGTTTTATATATATATGTATATGTATATATATATATATATATATATATATATATATTATTATATATAATATATAATATATATTATATATATATACACATAGGCTTTTATTTTGATCCGCAACTTGAGAAAATATATAAAATTTTTAATCTTGTATTGATGGTTGATCGACAAACGAAGGTACCTAAATACATGTCTGTCTTAATTAAATAGTTTTTATTTCTTTATAATATTGCGTTCATGTTATAAAATATATCGGTTAACTGCATTGGGTTTATAATACAGGCTTTCAAGTCCCACGTGGAATTTTTGTACATTTTTTTAAATACAATATTGACTATGAGAGTGTTCAGTTGAACTCGTACTATTGGGGTAAAACGAGACAGCTAAGTCTAAATCAAGAGATATATTTCTGTTTTGTTTGATCTTGACCATTTAACCTTTTATAAGCGTTTCCCCTGTTGTCAACATACAAATACTATCTAGGATGATTACAAGGTCTCTTTGTGTTTATAAATTAAAATTCACAACTGCGATTTTAATAATATTTTTCCCCTTAATTGGAAAATTAAAAGGATTTGTGTGTAGACATGTGCATCAATATATTGTGTGTTATATTTTGCCATACATAAATTCATAGAATATGAATATTGCAAGCAGCATATACCTAAGCCAATCATTCCTCTAATCAAAATGAATTTTAATTTATTAAGGAGCTTATTAAGGATGCATGGTTAGACACTATATTAGAAAAACCCAGCGTGCTAACTGGAGCGAAGAACATATGAAGCTTGCATGCTATCTCTGCTGTTGAAAAGAAAGAACTTCATTAGAAAAGCTGCCACTGACTATGCATGCCTTAAATCGCAGATTCAATGGAAAGCTGAAAAATTTGTCAGTAGACGAAAGGCAATAAGAATGTGTTAGAACGCTTTAGAGCAGTTCTTACTTCTGAACAAAAGAAAGAGCTAGGGAGACACATGAAGTATTTTATGGTCTAAAAATTAATGATATCCGGGCACTGGTATATGAAGAAATTTAAGAAGAAATTTAATCAATATTTTAAAAAACAACAAGCGAGAGTCCGCAAGCAACTCAAAGAACAATGCCAGACTTTAACGTACTACTCGTAACCACGAGTATTGCAGATACATTTACCACGAACTTTGCTCAGATGGTGGATGGGATCATCAAAATTGCTAGAAGCAAAAAAAGCAAGGAAGTGCAACAATTATTAAAAAAGTTAGACGGAGACATCAACGATGATGACGAAGAAGTGGAGAGTTCACTTCGTAAGATCAAATAATACAATATAGCTGTTTAAAAATTGAAGTATCAGTGCCAAATATCTTTTATATGACATATTTAGATGAAGTTTCCGAAGTTGCCATGGCAGTGTTGCCATACCTCCTCCGGAGCAAAGGAGGGAAGAAAGACAGAAAGGAAGGAGATAAGGAGAAAAAGAACGCCGGAGGGAAACAATGACTTGGTACTGTTTATCGAGGTGAGTTTCTTTTTATATTTGTATCCTTAACATTCCAAGCTTGATCCTCGCTGCTAAATAGCAAAGCAATTATACGAGGAATTTATTTCCCGTAGCGAGTACAAATCACGAGTACAGTACCAATATGAGACAAACAACGAGGGCGTTGGTTGAAAAGTTACCTAACGCTGAATTTTTTCTTCAAACTAAGTCAATCTGAAAGATTTTTTGCTGTCTTTTCTATAGGAGGACGGAAGTTTCGAGAATGTGGCGAAAGCCATGGATGATGTATGTCCAACGATTTTGGTTAAGGGGTGCATTGAAAATGCGAGCGACTTCGCAGTTGTTGCCGAAAAAGAGGTCTTGTTTGTTTGGCATGGTGGACTGGTTTCGGCAACAATTGGTTTTATGGCTGCAAATTATGTTTTCATGTTTCAGTATCCTCCATCACTCTCAAACTTTTGCACGTTCCTTCAAAAATGTGTCCTGCACATTCTTGACGGTAAAAAGCTGCCTTCGTCAATACTTACATTTATTAACAATTTGGACATGCTATCTGTTGCGAGTGCATGAATATTAATTTGTGCATGCATGGTAATAGAAAATTGGTAATAAGATGATTAGTTTGTGCATGGTACATGATCATCTCATGGTAATGAGATGAATATAGTTTGTGCATGATAATGAGATATTCAAAAAATTTGAACTCTGCATGCATGTTATAGACCCATTGCACTGACGTCATTAGTCGCTGAGCCTTGTCCTCAACCTGCATCACTGAAAAGAATGTTATGCAGAGGTAAAGGTTCATTTGGCTGACAAAAACAATTATAGTATAGTCTCTTCATTAGGTTATGTTTCTGCATTTTACTAAACTTTACGTCATTTGCAAAATATATGTCAACTCAATGCCAACTGTGACATGTGCAAAGGATCTATAATGAACTTTTGCATGAATACTGCATGTCATTTTACTGTATTGTATCTATATAACACTTTAAAACAAACTTGAGGCTGTGATTGATTATGGACTATTGTAAATTATATTTTAAAATAGACGATTTTACTGAGCAAATTGTTTGTGTCCATTTTCTTGTCGCGATAAATATAGTACAGTGTATTCTTGTTATTCTCCTTGTTTCACATTACTCAGAATTACGAGTGTGAGTGTGGAGAAAACATCGCACCCGCGAAAAGGCTGCGAAGGAGACTAAATTACGAGTAGCTCTCGTCAAAGTCGCTGAGAAATTGGAAATCCAAATTTACTTTACTCGTCCTTTGAGTAATTCCCTCGTTTACTCAAAATAGGGAGTCACTGTAGAAGCAATTTGTCCGAGTAACTAGTAGTCGTTTTTTGAGTAGAAACTACTCTTATACTTGGGTAACCGAAATAACGAGTAGTTTCTACGTAAAAAATGAGTTCCAGTTACTCAAACAATTTGCTTCCACAGTGACTCCTTATTTTGAGTAAACGATGGAATTACTCAAAATCGCGAGTATTTAATTTGATTTACTCATTAAATGAGTAAATAAGGGTACATAGCTTTTGAGTACTGTGTACTCTTTTATTTGAGTAATATTTACTCAAAACAAGGGAGTAATTTTTACTCAAATATTTTGAGCACGTGTTACTCCGTATAATGTGTCACTGTGGAAGCATCATTTTACTCAATACTTTGAGTGTAAGTTACTCAGGATTTTTTGCAGTGCACTAACGGACCATTTGAAAGACTTTGACGGTGATTCTAAATTAATACACAGATTTTTTAATGAAAAGAGTAAATTTCCATTTATGGAACATTGACTGATGAATGAATGTTTTTAGTACAGAAAATAAAATATTTTATGCAGCCCTGGAGAGATTATCAGAATATGTAGCTGTACATTAAGGACAAATTCAACATATCAAATGAAGCATGGCACGAAATTGCTTGAAATCTATGAAATTAGATGACCCGCCACCATGCCTGCGCATAATTATTAAACATATGCAACAATTAAACCAGAAGTGGAAGGTGAAAGAACTTCTTGGGAAGGCAGAAGGAGTCCAAAGATGTTTTAAAGAAATTATTGGTAATCATATCGGACGATTTCAGACAAATGGAGTGATTAAAGATGGATGGACGATTAAAATCAAATTGAGTGGTGATGATACAAAGATTGGAAAGCGGATTCATATTGTCAACATAACCTTTACTATTCTTAATGAGAATAAGATAGCTATGAGCGAACAAGGCTACTACATCTTAGCAGTGATAAAAGCAACTGAAGGTTACGAGACCCTGGCTGAAAGTCTTGATGATATGGTAATACAAATGCAAGACCTAAAGAAAATAAAAGTTGATGATAAAACGTTTGATTTTGAATAATTCCTTGGTGGTAATTGCAAATTCCTGGCTTGTGTGTGTGGAATAGGAGCAGCCAATGCTGGGCATGCATGTATATGGTACAAGTGTTCTTTCCTGGACATATGTGATACCAGTAATCAATTCTGGATGCAAAACATGGAGCACGTGCATTGTATGAAAGTTTTAAAAATGCTGCATCTAAGAAGAAATGTAAAGGAATGAACAAATCCTTTCTTCAAAAACACCTTCCATTCATGCATAATATGGCAATGTGATCTATATTGACGATATTTTGGTGCAGTCTATGCCTTCCTTTAAGCTTTAATCTTACCCACGGCAGAGAAAGTCTCCAACAGATGTAGATACAGTGTTTATTGAAGTATACCTCTTCCCTGATTATGTTTGTATAGGTACATCACACACATCAAGCAGAGGATAATACAATTTGTGACTTTTGTGATGGTGAAGACTTTAAAAATTATGAGTTAAATGCAAAAAAACACTGCTCCTCTTCATTGTTATTTCGATGAATTTCAAGTTACAAATCCGCTTGGATCAAAGACAAAAAGACACAAACTTGGTACGGTGAACACTAGCATACAATTAAATAAGAATTAACAAGTGGAGCATTAGTAAAATTAATTATTAGCTTGCATGCAACCCATCTATTTTGCTAGAAAAAATTAGTGCATACCAAAATTAACCTGGTCTAGATCATATATTTTTTACTCTCATATTTTGTATCAGATAATTGACTGTATCTGTCTTTCATTGACTCTGTTTAGGGGCATTTTACTTTATTTTGGGGAATATTAAACCTTGTTATCGATCATCTACAACAAATATCCACTTAGTTGCCCTCTGCAAAGTACCTGTTTTGAAAGAGTTTGGAATCAACGAGGTTTTAAAGCCATTCATGGATGATACAAAGCAATTAGAAGCTGTGAGTATAAAAATTTATATGTTTTATTGAAGAAACATTTTGTTTCTGCACATTGCCTTATTTTCATTTTTTAATGGATTAACTATTTAATTGATCTTGTTTACAATGATTAGCTTTTTAATTGAAAATGCGCTTTGATTCATTAGGAGTTTCCATTACGATTGAAGGGAAAGAAGAGATTTTGTGGTTATCTTCAGTTGGTGGTTATCTTGAGAGTTTCAATGGTCTTAGAATCTGTAGGTTTTGTATGGCAACAAAACGTGAGATAAATTGCATGGTAAATACCTTAAATATCTTATATGCATGACACAGTTACCAATCTTGTTTACAACTAACAGCTATGTTTTTTTTTCAATTGCCTAGTTTCATGAAAACAATTTTCAACTCAGAACAAGATGTGGCTATGATCACCATTGCACTCTTGTAAATGAAGATCCATCCTTAGCATCAGTTTATGGTGTGAAAAGTAGTTCAATACTTAACCAATCCAGGTTTTTTCATGTGGTTGATGGCCTTGTTCCTGATGTAATGCATGATCAATTAGAAGGTGTTCTACCCCTGACTGTCAAGCTTATGATGAAGCATTTTATCCAATGTGACAAATTTATGACACTTAATATTGTAAATCAATGGATCAGAGCTTTTCATTATGTATCGGCTGATGGCAAGAACAAACCAAGTGAATTAAAGCCAATGGTATGAAGTAATGACTCCACTGCAATAAGCCAGTCAGGTGTGCTTTGTGTGTTTGTTAATTGATTGTCTAGACTATATATGTGCTCATATAGTAGAGAAATGCAAGAAATTAATATATATGTTAATTGTTTTATATAGCTTCACAAATGTGGTGTCTATCAAGACTCTTGCCATTGATGATTGGTGATTTAATTCCTGAGGGGAATGAGAGCTGGCAGAATTTCATCTCGTTTTTGAAAATAGAAGAAAATGTGTTTGCCCCAAAGACTACAGTGGAGTTGGCAGCCTTTTTAGATGTTCTTGTTGCATATCGTTGTCTCTTGGAGCATATCTAGAAGATTTTGCAAAACTCAATGAAAGACCTATCATTCCAAAGCTGCATTTTATGGTACATTACCCAAGACAAATTGTAAGGTACACAACAGATAGTGTAACTAATAATATATTTTATGTTTCAAGAGATTGTTGCATAACCGCCAAATTGTCACAGATTCTGCATGCATGGGTTCTCTGCAATTAACTATATGGTATTATATTTTTTATAGGAATGGGCCACTTGTGCAGAACTGGGCTATGTGATTTGAAGCAAAGCATAATTATTTACACATTATTTTTTTTCGTGATGAAATACTTGATTATATTGTTGCCCAAGCTAACTTGAATTCTGTACTAAAAAGTAGAAATTCAGTTCAGATGGCCAAGCATAAGTTCATTTAGGTGTGACTGGAAGCGACTCCGTATATTTTTAGTACATAATTAATTGTAGAATTATTTTTGGTACTTTTTTACAAGGGTTCTTGGTACGCACAGATATATGAAAAATTTCGGAACGAACGAAGCTATTCCTTAAGTCAGGAAGCCATTCAAAAAAGGAAAACAACGTTTGTTAATTTGACCTAAGGTCGCAAACGCCCCTAGGAGAGGAGGAATAAATTAGGAGCCTTCGTTTCCAGAGGGAGAGGATGATACATCGGTGAAGCTGCATAAGAAAAAAAAGCGCTAGGGTGGCCTGAACTAACCTACTCGGACGGTAGGCGAATGATTAACGAAAAGAAATGTATAGCTGAGATAAAGAGAATATCCAAGTTTATTCTGTCAAACATCAAATCTGTAAAAAACGTTGCTTGGCATGCATTTTTCATTTTTCTATACTATTAATCAACCTATGGATATTTCCTTGCCAATGCAACTCTTGCATATCCGTCAACTATGAGGGCCACATGCATACGATTTGCTTTCACAGATCAGAAGTTTCTCGTGTGCTAATCGCTTATTACGTCGATTGGCAAGGGTATATTATACCTGGGAATGAACGAATAAGCAGTATTGACCTCCATGATTGAACGTCTGAGGTTGTAACGATATATATCGGATGATAATCAATTGTATGTCTCATTCCAACAAGATTCAATATCTGAACAACTATCTGCGTTTACTGCAATGGAAAATTGTATGGATGACATCAAGGCATATGGATGTTGAATTATAAACTCAAACTCAACGACGGCAAGACCGAGTTCTTAATTATTGGAACACGACAACAACTGGCGAGACACAAAACAGGTTACTCTCTACGGAATGATAATTGTCTTTCAATCCCAAAACATAGGGGATAGTCTATTTGGCGCGGGTCGCGGGTCAACCAAAACTGGCGCGGGTCGAACAAAATTGGCGCGGGTGATTATTCTGGTTGGCGCGGGTAATTGTTCTGGTTGGCACAGGTGTATTTCCCCGGTTGGCACGGGTATCTTTCTCCGGTATAAACAAATACTCGCTCGTTCTCTGTCTAACACTCGCTGTTGGCCGCTATATTTAAAAGAATTCACAAAATTAAATCCTTGATTACTGATATATTTCTGAGATCGGAATACTTCTTTATTTAAGGTATGTATTATTATTGGGATGGTTTGCGCAATGAATATGTATTTTCATTTTAACCCCGGATGCTACCGTATAATTGTCACTGATTACGTGTGTATTAATTGCTTTTTATAGATGGTTCCTAGAAGAATGAGCTGTTTAATCAAAGCTAATAAAGCTGGCTTTGTTCTACGATACGATCCTTCGGGATTAAGAAATCGTTGTTTTTACAGCTGTTTAGCGGTGCATTTAAATATGAATGTCGATGATGTTATTAATATGTTGAAGCTTTATGATTGAGAACCAGTTTGTCCATGTGGAGAATGAGGTAAGTAAAATAGTATTGCTAATAGTCTTATTATGGCCGGTAGTAGGGCCTACAACTCTAGTCTCAAATAGACATTATTTATGTGTATTCTTACTTAGTTTTAATAGCTATGGCTTGTAAATAGTAAGTATTTTTAGACTTTTAGATTCAGCCTTAACTGCAATATTAGTATTTTAAATATACATACATACATATACGCTATAGCCAAAACTTCAACAGCATTATCATACATTAGTTCACGTTATAATTATTAATATTTGCGATGAACAATCAAATGAAAATAATTGGTGATTGGAAATAAAATCAAAGCTCCCCGAAGTAAATACTGTAGTCTGCTAATCATAGAAGATTTCGTTGGCATTTTGCCTGTTTGTAAGACAAGGCTAAATTTTCATTGCGCAGTGAAAACTCTAAAGCCCACAAACAGTATATTCAAAAACCCAAAGATTATACCGGATTATATTTGACAAATCTGTTCAGGCAAATGACAGATTCAGCAAAGTGTGTATATGTTTTTTTCGCGGAGAAATCGAATTGTCTAAAAATCGATTTTGCGCAAATAAAATTTTGGCTTACGCGATAGAACTTAATCGAATAATCATAATATCCCCAATGGCAATGTCGCCGGGTTATCTCAGCCATAAACCACAAAGCAGGTTGGTTCATACGAGGTACATATTGGATAAATTCACATACAACCTTAATTAAGAATGTTATACGGGTCTGTGTCATAATTAACATCGGCGACAAGGTATGGCAAGCCAAACTGGACAAAAGTAGGTCGAGATGTACGCGATAAACGAGAACTTCATGCAATATATGAGAAATGTATATATAGTCCAGAAAAGTGTAAACGATTGTCGAGAATTATTATTGTAAGTCGAGAAACGTATACCATTGTCGATCGAGAGTTTTGCTGCTGTGTGCGATAGTTGAGAAAATGCAAACGAATACGACAAATTGACAAACACTGCATGACTCTAAATAGGACAGGCCTTGTTGTTTTGGTGACATTTTCCCGCTATTTTTGCAACTCACGCATGCGTTTTACCTATGGCTTAATTTGGTTTTACGCTCGCTATTTTGACCGCAGTATTCTTTATAGACTCTATAGCTATTGTATGCGCAAAAATATTAAAAAAAGCTGATTAAGTATTTATATATTCAAATATGGCAGACGGAATCTGGACGGTAATCGTGAACAGCAAAATCTCGAATCAAACGATATCATAAGGAAATTGTTTTCAAGAATCGTGGAACTGTCTGATGCGATATCAGGACGACCGAATCAAGTCGACAACGAATCGGAGGTGAGACGTACTTTTACGGGCAGTAATGCGAGCAGAGAAAGAAGCACAAATCCCGTCGGACCATCTATACTTCTACTTACTGAAAGTCAGTGGACTCCGACACTAAAGTTGTTAAAAAGTCTCTCAGAAGAGGAGAAATAAATTGGGAGCCAGCATATCCTAAGGAGAAGATAAGGCATCAATGAAAGCACATGTCACTTTCATGAAGAACGAATTTCGCAAGAGAAACCCCAATTTAGAGAAAATTCACTCAACGATGGACCTTACATTTCCCCACCGGAGGAGATTTATTAATGAGAAGAGGCCTTTAGCTGAAATTAGGCATGAGCATCCAGCACTTTTCACGAGCAAGGTGGTAAGATGGCATATTAATATGAATATATGTCTTGTATGTGTAAATGATGCAACAGGGGTTTTTTAGTTCAAAAAAGGAAGAATCTCCTGAGTGAACAGTTATAATTAAATCTTATTTGATTTTTGGTATATTTGTATACTCACTTTTGTATATTATTACTATTTTGTTGAAAATGTGGTGTATTTTTAGATTCATTCTGAATTTGAGAGGATTTTGGCAGTGAAATCCAGCATCGTCGCATCCAACAAAGTACTCCTCCTTACCAATATGTCAAAGAAAGCCAAGTGTTATGAGCAGCTAAAAATTATCTGAAGTTGCTAGAGAAAGATTACTTCTGTGATCATGAGGTTGAAAATTCAGATGGTAAGTTTATTTATTTTTCATGCTATTTATTCTGCTGTTAAAGCTACTTGGCAAACTCAGATTGCCTTCTAGTGCATGATTTTTCCAAATCTCAATTACCTTTAGCATTTTTAGTTAAAACAGTCCTTGAGGCATTTAAATATAATGTATCATCGTACATGCATGCAGTAGGTAATTTGGCATGGTACCGCATTTATGCAAATGTTATTTCATAAACTATCAGTTTGTGGGTACACTATGTTTATATGATGTTAATGCTAAATTTTCATAGGTGCAATATATTTAACAGTTATTCTGCGAACTCGAGTCGTCTATGAGCTGATTATATACACAAACTTTGTCGCCCTTTCGGTGCATTTTGGTGTGCTATTATCAACTAAAGCTTGGATTTCTATTTCACTCAACTCCCAAATCTTTCAGCCATTTTGTTTACTTTCTCTACTAGACAGATATGAGCTAATATCTGTCTAGTAGCCAACCAATGAAATTGCAGCATACCTCATATCTGGCGCTTGTGTATATAATAACACAATATATTACAAGAATTTGATTGACCTTAGTTTTCTCATGTATTTTTATTTTTTTACTTTTATATAGATGAAATATCAGACGTCGCTCTATTATTGGCTGCCCTACTGCTGCAAAAGTCTGGCAAAAATGACATAAGCAGCTTCATCCAGTTTATCCCAGTAAGTATACTTTTTTACATTTCTCTCTCTCAATATTTGAGTAATTAAGGCTTTTACTTAATTTAAAGAGTGATTGTGGGCGCATTACATTTGAGTAACTACAACTCAATTTTTCAGTAACTTTTACTCTTTTATTTGAGTTCTAGGTGGCCTTGACTTTGAGTAGACGTTACTCGTAAATTTGAGTAAACAATAATTTACTCCATATCCTGAATAACTATGGGTGCATTCATTTACTCAATAGATTGATTTTTACTCAGAATTTTTTGCATATATATACTATTACTATATACGACTATATGATGTGATAACAAAATTTCCTGCCTCTCTTGCCCGAAAGCAATATTGTCATAAATGCAAGAAACACGGTCACGCGACTAACGTAAAATTTGCAGTAGTCCAGTTATCTTTATCATGCAGTGCAGCTATGGCAACTGAAGATTATGTTTCGTAAGGCAGAGCAGTCCAGTTACTGCAGAATCTATTATCATACAGCGGTTGTATTTACTAATCTAATCTTAGTAAAGTTGTCTACAGTTTAGATTAAACAATCAAATCTCAGTGGTCCAGTGTTTAACCGTGCTTACACAGTACAGTGACTGAGCTGACGAGCAAGGTTAAGTCATTGAACAGCTGGCATACGCAAAGTCGACCGGGCAAAAAGTCAAAATTCAGCGTTCTGATTGGCCTAGACCATAATTACGATGGCAACTAGTGATTTTTCTAAATTTTGACCGATCTGTGGGGAGTTCTGGCCGAATTACAAAAGTCAAGGGCGACGCAATCTCATTAATATTTGACGGGTGCTAAAGTCTTTCTTTGGCACGCTTCTTCAAACTGTCAAGATGTATTCGAGGTTATCAGAAAGTTGGAAATGTCCGCTATTAAGCCTACTCTGGCTACTCTGTACTCAAAGGTTCGATCCGCATTTGCGATAAACGATTTACCAGTCCTACAAGAGCGTTGGGATGATATTACAACACAAATCGACGCTAAACCTGAGATTTCAGTCGAGCAGTTGCTTGACGCAATGAATAGCATAGGGATGGCATTTCTTCTTTAATAATTTTTTCTTTAATCTTCTTTAATGATTAAAAAAAATTGAATTAAAACTAAAAATTGTCTTTAATCTTCTTTAAAGATTTTAAATATTTTTTATCCACATTAAAATATAAAATAAAAACGTACTTTAATTCACTGTGGTTCACTTGTGCATTTACTAAATGATGATTAAATTGACGAGACTCATGACAGAGCCTGGTGACTAGTTAAATTCCCAAGATGGCGGCACAACAAGGTAAAAATTAATATTCATAGTGTTGGTTTCGAAACGGAAGAGACTAAACAACGGATGTTTTCTATAATATTGTATTGGCAAAAACAACCTTGTTATTTTCCGCAGCCACAACCGCTAAACCAAAATGCGTAAGTTTAGTCAGCAAATGCGCAATGCGGTTTCCCAGCCTAACCTAGCAATGTCCGTTGCGCAAAACATCATTTCTAGATCCATTGCACGTTCCGGTATCGCTCTGCATAAATATAGGAGACTCAAGCAAACTTAAGTCAGTGTTTAACGTGGACCTGCTTGTGAGTAAGCAACTGTCGTTGGTGCCTTTATTAAATAATTGGCGTATCAATATCTATTCACGTTGGTACTCTAGAAATCTACATATTCTACGCTATTTTTCTATAAAGGTTTGGTGCGTGCGCAAACCAAAGTAAGTAAATTTGTTAAATATAATTGTTATTCTATGCGCTATGTTCACATTTTGCGCCATTTGTTTATTTAAGTATTCTGCGCATAATTCTTTGCTATAATGTGTTAGTTTGCATGCCGCACGTTCTAGTTAAGTATCGCTATTCCAAAACGCTAAATTCGCTGATTATTTTGCATGCCTAATTCAGTGTGTTTTGTTATATCATTGATAGCCACATATATATCGGCAATAGTAATTGTAGTGTTAAAGCATGTTATTCTCAGTATAAGTACTCGTTAATTGTCATATCATATGTTATCCTAATTAGCTTTATATGTGTTATATACTCGTTTATAGTTAGTTTGTTTAATTGTTATATTCTAGTTCGAACCGATTTCCAGTCGATTCTCAATCGATCTACAGTCCGTTTCCAGTCGTATTATCTACGGACAATCGTTTCTAGCTCGACTGTAATATCCCAACGACGAGTTCGTGTTTGTCAGTCTATACCTGTAGTATCGTTGATTTATATTAAATCCTCAGAACATTGTTATCAGAATCGTCTGTCGAGTTCGTTTTGTTATCCACGCACCCGTCTATTTAGTAGTTTCGTTTGGATTATCGTTGCTATTCAAATTCTGTTCAGACGAAAGCTACACATAGTAATTGATAATAATTAATAGTAATTATTAATTCATATTTGCATTCAGCACTATTGAATATTTAGCTCATGAATATTTCCTTTTCGATTGTTATTTTTTCTGTTATTTCACTTGTAACTTTGATCTATTTGAGATCTTTTTATTTTGTTTCTTATTTTTGTGCTGCTCACGGACATGTCCGATGATGAGTACGACAGTGATGAAGAGGTTATTAATCTAGTTAAACTCAAAAACATTTGGGGAAAGGGGACATTTACATTAGGAACATTTTGGGATGTTCTGTTATTACAGTCCTTCAGTATCACTTAAATTAGTTTGAAATAACTGTTGAAATTTTAAAGGATTTCCAAAAAATGTCTTTAATTCAATTAAAGAATAAAGGATTTTTTTTCAAAAAAACCTTCTTGAATCCATCCCTGACAAATGCTGAAATTCAAATCCGAAATGCATTATTTTCCTTCTTTAAGCAATTTGCTTAATATACCATGGGAACAAAACATATTTTAATAATAGCTTGCAGTCATTATTTAAATAAGGACTACCAGTTATCGATCTAACGAAAACCTTTGGTGATTTGAAAATTTTGCGCCTGCTTTGTGTATATTGTGAATCAGGTGACTCAAATCATAAAACGAAATATAGCGTGGGATCTAGTTGTTTATAATTTTTTTTATTGATTCTGTATTCATATTTTTTTCAATTGCATTAGAGAAGTTGGAATTGTAGAGGATGATGATTTGAAGGCTTTGTGCTACGAGTCCTTAAAGGATATATTGCCAGGAAGCCGGAAAAAAATTGTGCAAAGATCAAGAGTATGGAATATTATAAAGAAATCTTTAAAAGTAAGTCTGTTTCCTCATGTTACGATTATCAATTTGAGCATCTAAATAAAAGGTGTCTAAGGTGAATGTCCATTTTTTTTATAAAGATGAATCCTCACACAGTATTCTTATCAGAAAATAATTGTTACCCCAATCCTGTTAATCCACAGAATAAAAGTGCCCCTTTATTGTACTATATGATTATATTTAAACTTCATCACTAGCGATTTTTGTTCTATATAAAATTTGTAGTCTCTTAATGTTGTTTATTTTAATTGAGATTTAATTTAATTAAAAAAGAACTGGTTATTGCTTATCTATGCTTCCGAGATGATGCCTTGGTGTGAACCTTGACGAAAGGTTATCGTGGGAAACACACATTGAATCTATCTGCTCTAAAGTTAGTGCTGGTATTGGTGCAATAAGACGAGTTAAACCTTTTGTACCACTGCCGACGTTAAAATTGTTATATAATCCTGCTGTACAGCCTTATTTTCATTACTGCAGCCCATTATGGGACAATTGCGGCATTGGTCTCAAAGATAAACTGCAAAGATTTCAGAATAGAGCAACAAGAGTAATCACTGGGGCCATCTACGATATTCGATCAGTTGATCTACTTAGAAGTTTAAATTGGAAACCTCTTGAATCTAGGCGATACTACCTAAATCCATCTTTATTTACAAAATTCTTAATGGCCACACCGCTCCCAATCTTAAAGAAGTCTTTCGTCCTAATAGTGATAGAGACATTTCATACAATCTCAGGAACAGAGAAATTGATTTAGCACCACCTATGCCAAAAAAGGAATTTGGCAAGAGGTGCTTTAATTATAATGGTGCCCTGCTTTGGAATAATCTTACACCTCAGGCTAAAATTGCGGAATCTGTGATTTCTTTTAAATCTATATTACAAAGAATGAGTTGAAACTGACTTGTCTATGTTTCGTACTTATACTGTTTCATGTCCTTAATTTCCCTGTCCTACGTCCATGTAATTTTGTAGTTTCATTTTTTTTTTAAATATCACGCCCCTCATTGAAATCAGTCAGCCTAAGACTGTTGAGGCTAGCGTGACGAAATAAAGTCTATGTATGTATGTATGCGACCGGTCATTAAGTGTCACTATGAGATTATCAAAATGAAGGAATGATATTGTAAGGGACTGGCAAGTCATATATTCATAACTTGTGCAAATATGTTTGTTTTTAAGGTGATTTGTTCTAAAAACTGAAGAAAAAATTAAGCAACATCAAGCCAACAAAAAAACACAAGGACCATGCCCAAGTAAAAAAAGAAAAGTAGAAAAAAACCCCTGATGCCTGTGAAACAAAAAGCCTAGCAGAGTTTCTCCAGACCAATGAGCAAAGTACAAGCTCAAAAACCAGTGATTCTGATGAAAGTTGGTAGTGTCAAATATCTCAATGTCATGTCATTGGTACTCAATTGAAATCTGTTTGCAAAAATTATGAGCTGTTATGTACTGTTTGAGGTCAAATATTTTGAGAATGAAGAAAAAAAATCGAATTAACATTGTTTTTTTGAAATAATATGAACATTGTTCCAATCCTGTCGACAATACAGAAGTAATGAGGCGGCATTACAACCAGCTTAAAGTGCCTATATCATGTTTGGGGAAATAGACTTTTTAGATATAGTTTAGACGATTTTAAGAACTTTTGCAATATATTTGATAGGTCGAAAATTTCATCTTCATTGACTTTGAGGGCCTCAAAGTTGGTGATTTTGACCATTTTAACGTTTGACCGTGACCCTGAAAAAACTGGTAACTAATGTTATGTGTGACGTCAAATCGGGAAGTCGCAAAGAGAACAATGCGCTTTTCTAAAGAAATAAGACAGTGCTGCATTGTAAAAGCAGGGTTAAGCGAATATTTTTTTGAAGATTTACGCCTTTTGTGTTCGGCATCTTCAGTGTTAAGATGCCACACAGGTGTGTCGTCTTTAGTTGTTCCAACACAGCGAATTTACGCGAAGGAATTGCACTGCACAGAATTCCGTATGCGAATGATACGCGGCCCGAGGCAAAAAAGCAAAGAAAGACTTGGGTAGATTTTGTCCGACGGAAACGTGAAAGATGGGAGCTTCTGTCCATTCAGAAGTTTGCTCTAAACATTTTAAAGAAGAGGATTTTGTGAATCGCTACATTGGCGTCAATGAAATGCCTGACGCAGATAAACCATTGCTCGTGGCTCCTCGCTTGAAGCAAAACAATATAGGCATATGTGTGTTTCCTTCAAAATACTGTGAGACAAGTAGCACGTTATCCGCGAGAGACCGCCGTCGAATAGTGAGTATCATCAATACTTTATACTAGTACTTTATTCTTTATGGTTTTGATTCCTGTATTTTGCATACCCTGCGCAAAGTCACTGCGGATGACGAATGTATCATTATGGGACATTTCATAGGCATTATGCTGTATTTTGTATTTAGACTTTGACCTTTGTTTTTTAAATAAATAGTAAAATGATATTTTATCTATTTATAGCGTGCTAAACAGACAGATTATGAAAAGTGTGGCGCTACAGAATCACATAGTCAAGCAGTAGCATGTTCATCAACCGAGAGTTTTGAGCAGAAGAAACTGACATGGTATTAAAGACGGAGTAATTTCCGCAATTATGCAAACAAATTCTATCTATCAAAATTATGCATATAAAGTCTATATCTATATATTTTAGGGTGATATTGAAGGAAATGTAAAGACCGCGTGGGTCCAGACAATGCCATCAAGTTGTAGCAATTGCAATGAATTAACAAAAAAGTTGAGGCAAATAAAGAAAAGGATGCTTTTTTATAAGGCTCAGTCAAGTTTTGGTAACCATAATCTGTTAATGTTGTTCAAAAACATGTTTTGATAATAATATTCTGTAAATGTTGCTTATTGCAATCCCTTATTTATTTACTAGGTGGTGATAATTCATCATCAGATGATGATACTAGTGATGAGGAAGAGGATGGTGATGATGATGATGTTAGCAGTGTTAGCAATGTTGACTCACATACATCAGAACCATCCATACCAACAGAGGTCGAAGAAGAACCAGCACTGGAAGAGCCACTTTTTTTAAATAATATTAAAGTTTAGAATTCTTTGCATGGTATACGTTTTGCAAAATGTTTTGTGATTGGTGAAACAAGTGTAGGCCTACCTTGCGGTTTTTGAATGATATCTTTTTGGTTGATAAAAGTAGTATTTTTTCTGTTTAAAAAAAATTGAAATTTTTGTAACGAAAAATACTATATACTGGTCGTACGTGTTTTTTCCCACTAATTCACTGAAACATTTCACTGAAACGTATTTGTAAAAGAATCATAATATCCGAGTTGGTTGTATTGGTTCGGTACCATCATAAGTGTTTGCATGTCTGGGGTGAAAATTATGAGGTAATACTCCACATGTTATTGCTTAATTTAACGAGAGTAGATCGCTCGCTATATATTCAACGACTGCATGCGAGGTGAAATAGTGCAGACAAGATATTTTTGCATTGAAAACAAAATGTATGTAAGTTCATTTACCAATGTGCTTTACAAATGTAGATCCTTTCACTCCAGATCAAGCTAACTGATTTCTAATTATATAGCAACAAATGAAATCTATATTAGATTGAAATTTAAATTTCGTTCAATCACACAAATTGAGAAAAATAGAAAAGTAAGGGCAATTTGTATAAGCAGGAAAAAGGATGAAAAAAACAAAGTAAAGGACGAATAAGGAGCACCTTGGAACCTCATATTTCTCACTAAATCACCACTAAATGTGGAGACGCCACACCAACCTTATAATGGAGCGCAAAGTTGAGCGCAAGGTTTTGGAGTTACGAGAACGTCCCAATTGGTCATTCAGAGATTTCAGAGAGGGAAACGCCCTCTGGTGTGACATGAGGTCAAACGCCAAGAGACATGCGGAGAAGTACTTTCTGGGATAACCTGATTTTTCTTGGTCAGCAATGTTAAGTTTGATAAATACGTTGAAACTCTTCCGCTTGGCGGAAGCCTCGTCCAAAGCGATCTCGATACTTTTCAACTGCCATTCCGTATAAGGCGTAGATTTAATGCATACCTTCACAATTCTCGTTTGCGTATTAAACCGTGTTCGTAAGGAAGAATACTGTTTCAGAAGAAACAATTTTCACAGTCTAGACATGTTACTGCATCATCCCCACATGCGAAATTTTTTATATACTTTCACAACCCCGGCTTTACTTCCATCTCGGCAGCGACACTTATTTCTTTCCCGTAAATCGCGGTTGCTCGCGCTGCTTTAAAAGCAGCTTTCGGTAAGTAATTTTTGAAAGGAATGCATAAAGGTTTGCAACGAATTACAGAGAAAAAAAATTGATGGAATTTATGACTGTGGCTGAGTACTAAAAAATCCGTCTTTAAGTTTGTATCCACACGTTTTTCATTGCCAATCGGCGATAGATGCTTGGTATAGTTGCTGGTATTTGGTAGATGGTAACGAGATAGGAATTCCACATTGTTTAAAAAAGCATTTTGATTTTGATCCATGAGGTTTATGCGGTTAACGTATTTCTTGCACGGGTTGAAAAACCGTAGTCACCAATGGGTAACATTATGTCTATAAGTACGGACACATGTTTTGTTGAGATTTAACATCACTTGAACTGTAAGGTTTCTTAAAGGATTATTATATTGTTTAATTTATCAACGCTCATCCAGGGCGGGGGTGTCTTCCTGACCCATGACCAGTCCAATTACAGTGGAGTCGCTATATTTTTCATTGCACTTTGCAATTACACCTTCTTTAAAGCTTCCAATACCTTTTCAGAGTTTAATGATCAACATAGAAACATACAAGCGTTTTAAATAGTGTTTTCTTCGATGAATACAATGGTCACAGAATCCTTTTGGCTTTATTATTCATCTCTCTGCAATCCTTGTCTTTCATGTGGATCCTAAATACTGTCTGTTTATTTGCTAACACAAGACAGTGTAATTAGACACTGCAATAATCCTCGATACAATTTCTACGGTTTTCTCTGCAAAAGTATTTTCGATCGCTTTTATACACCAACGATATTATAAAAGTTGGCACCGAGATCACAAAGCATTGAGCATGTCCTCCAATATGATTTGGGTTGTAAAGAGTTTCTTCTTAACAGACATAACTTCAGTTTTTTGTCGAATAACACTTGGTGCAGGACAAGAGGGGGAGACACTTGACTCAAGCAGGAATTTCGAATAAAGAATAACAAGCATAAGTAACTCGGCTAATTGGCGTGAACAATACCATACAAATGATGACGATGGACGAACAATAATACAATACAAATTACACAAGGGTAAAGAAAAGCAACGCACACAAACATATAAAATGGAAGAAAGTTATGCACAAGACGTTTAATTCCAAATAAATCTTCAGGCAATGATCAAAACAGAACTGCAATAAGAATTTTTCTAACATTTGTCATTGAAGCATAAAATAATAAAGAAATGATGCTCATAGCATTTAGGAAAAAATATTGGTCAATTGCTACAAAATATGAGTATTTCTTAAGGAAAAAACATTTTAAAGCAAAATAACCTCCAAATTGTTTTGAATTTAAAAATTCTGCGTGAAAGTATCTACAGTTGTAATGCATACTATTGATCATATCATTCCATAATTATAGAAAATGTTTTATAGAAAAAAATGTTGAGACATCTTTAATCACCTGCACTGACAACATGAATATTTCTTAACTCGAATTTGTGAGTGCAGTGGCACGTTATCAAAATAACATCTAAATAATTAAATCGTCTATATCTCATTTTACTTGTTTTTGTCAAGGATCACTAAACAAGCTGTTAAATTCTAACATCACAATTTTGTTGCATGCTCAAATATCGGCAAATACCGCTTTTGTTGAACGACAACAAGTCTCTCACTTCTGATGGTACCGTTCTTCTACAAGTAATAAAGGCTTAAAACTATAGAAAACTATTTAATTTTTGTAACAAGGTTCTTTGAAAACACCAAAAATAAGGAAAAGAAAATGCTTTTGACCACTTAACAATAATGCTTGGGCAAATGATATTCTGAGGATTGCAACTTTTCCAAAGTTATCACTAATACAGTTGGAGCCATTGGAAGTCCCTTTACTGGAATGGAGACTTACCGTCTTACCGCCGGGTGTCAAATAGCAAGAAAAAAATTGAATTTTGTAAACTCTCGGTAAGAGCTCCTTGGGAGTAAGATCAAGACGGTTCGGAAAGAAAAGGGTCTTGGCTACGAAAGAAGATGTTTTATTTACATACCACACCTTGATAGTATGGTACGGCTTTTCTATAATAAGAGATAAAGAGGATTGCGATGCTTCTTTTCGAGAACGCCAAACACTGAGATTTTTTATGACAACTGTGATGGCAAGTTTTTGCAAATATTACACCGTATTTTCGAATCAAGGAGATGCACTCATCATAATTGTTTACCATGATCCACTAGAAGTTTTCAATCTACTTGGAAGCCATGCAGGTATGTATAACTTGATATGTTTTACTATACCATTGAAAACCTGAATCCTAAAGTCAGTTCGAATTGCTGTGCAATTAGACCATTGGGAATTGCCAATTCAAAACAAGGACTTATAACCGTGCAACAACTCCAAGACGTACAGCCATGCACACACTGCTGAAAAGTTTAGTTCGGTGCGAATTACACCACATAATGCTCCATTACATTGATATTGGGCAATTTACACTCCAGTAGCTTAATGCATCTATTAGCAATCTAGAGTATGGCTATAGTGAGGTCTCGGATGAGCCATGTCCTTGAAGAAAACGGTCTTTTAGGGTGACGAAAGTTAATTTGTTTCTGTATGAAGCAGAGCAAAGACTGACAGGGGCCGGCTGAAGGTGTTTGATTAGCAAAAGGAAAAATGGGGAAAATTTAAGATCAGAAGTATTGGGCATGCCTTTGTCATTGTCGAAAGCAAGATGTCGAAGAAGTGCTCGACAAACTTGATTAAATGCAAAGAGATAAGCTTTTTTATTTCATATTTCGCTAATATGCTCATGAACACTGTCAAATGTTATTGCAGTCAGAGATGCAGTGAAACAGCAGACTGGGCTAAATACCCCAAATTGAGAATAAGTAACTAATATCTGTATGTCATTTGGGCACAAGTGTACATTGGTTTAGTTTATGAATAAGTATGTCAATTTAAAACTTCAAATGACAATGCTGACTGGCTAAGAAAGTTTTGTTTCCCAACAAAGTAAAAAGAATTTAATATGTGCATATTCTGAATTAAGTATTTTGGAAGTAAACACTTTGAAGAATACGGGAAGCCTATACCATGCGATTTTTATCTATTTGCAATGCCTGGTAAATTAACATACGCACATGCTGTACACCTATTTTAAAATGGTTGGAACCAATGGTTGGTTCCAATCATATTTTCTGACATACAACTGTTCATATGAACCTTCATATGAACCAATTGCAATAATTAGTTTAGTGATACTAAAAACCAAATGACACTGTAGAAAATATATGCATGCAGTCTGCCACCAAATTTTGGAAACATATTCAGCATGACTTTGGGAAAGTGTCTATCATCAAAAAGGGCTAGTTGTATATGAAGGTAGTTAACTTCTAACAATACACAGTGACATAATTGATTAATCAGCAACTACAACTTGACTGTGCAAATAACAGTGTATACAACTAGCCCAAAGATCTTAACGCACAACAAATCAATTAACTAGATATTCATGCTCAAAGAAACTGTTAGATGGTACAATTGAACAAGAAACAAAAAAATTAAATTACTTAACCATGTCACCAGATTCATCCACAAAAATACCTCAGCATTTGTATTCACTTAACGATCTGTTTTACCTATAAAAAGTAATCCCCCAAAACTTTTATTGTAGGATTCTTGTTTGTTGAATCTTAACTTAAGATTGCATGGACCTGGCCCAGTGATCCTCTGAATAATTTGTCTGAGAATAAGAAAATTTAGGATTTTTTTCAGCTTAATCTCTCTTTATTTTCATATTTAAAACGCTTAATTACTCTTTATTTTCATTTTTTTCCTAAAATAAAATTATAACAAAAACAGATAATGACAATAACCTAATACAGTATATTTCTAAAATTCATCATATTTTGTAACGTAGCATTGTTGACCCTGTGTAAAAATCACAACCCTAATTACCACACAGAAACATTCTCCAGAATACAGTACTAGGGATAAATAACAGAATCCCAATAATATGAAATGCATAATTACATTACAAGACTTCTTTAAAAAGGGTATCAATTACCCATGTTTTGCACACTTGGAAATACTTGGTCCAATTTTAAAGGCAAACATCTCATCAATATGAAAGCAACAATTTTCTTGATATCCTTTCAACTAATTATCAAAGCAAGATTGAAAAAATAATGCAGAGCTGAAAATGTTTGACATTCTTCTTTATCTCTGCCACTGGGAAAGAACAGGACCATGTCCTTGCCACTATTGACTAGCTAGTTCAATATTGAAAGAGTGATTTACTCCTAATATTAACTGTTCATGGGATAACCTTATACTCTATGAACATTTTGCTTTTCCTTCCAAAATATAAAGGTCACACAACCTGATGGATTTCCCCTGTGCGTAGCAACGCTGTAATCTGACACTGCTGACTGCTGTATATTTGACATGTGCAGCATGGTATCGACGCCGATTTTCAACTCTTTTATGCGTATACTCATAAATAATACTTAGTTAATAATGTGTAAACTCAGTATAAATGATACTTACTGTGTAAGTTGCGTTCTTTTATTATACGTTTGACCTCATAGTGAATATTTTGTTCATGCTACGACATCACAAGGAATGAGCAGCTTGAAACGATGGGAATGTCGCTATTGCGCGAAGGGATTTTTACCACATAGTCCATCAAATTTTGTTATAGTCCAACGCCAACAGCATCTCTACGACAGTACGACAAACATCGAAATCTCTACCCCTTTTTTTCTAAAATAACTTCATCATCGTGCAAAGCAATCGCAATGATTTGAATCATCTGATTTGAAGCATGTGCTTAAAGTGACTGCTGCCGCGCGGCTTAGCAGCCTGGCCTTCTCAACCACTGAGCTATATTGAAATTCTTGGAGGACTTGCTCTCGGGCCAAAGTCGAAGCCCTCCTCTTGACCTCTCCCCTGAATATCCTTGTTTCACTTTGTCATAACGTAAAAGTCTTTTTGAATATGAAGAGATCAGGAATTGCTCTACACGATAATAATTTTTTTTGCGAATAAAGCATTTTAAGAAATAGAGATTTGTCCTAGAGTTGCTGGCGTTGAACAAAATATTCCCTATTAGGAAAACATACAAAGTATTATTTAAACTGAGTATACACATTGTTTGCTAAATATTATTTACGAGTATACACCACTCAGTGTATACACATGAAAGACTTAAATATCTGTGTCGATTGTCATGTCTGCAGACTGCAGTCCACCAGCTAGGTGTCAAAAATGTATTAAAAGATGCGATACAGCGGTTGCTACGCTGCGCTTCGGTTCTATTTAAACTCAGGGGAAATCCGCCTGTCCAATAGTTGCTTAATTTTTTGAAGCAAAATGATCATAGCATAGGTTATCCCATGAAGCATGAACAGTTAATATTAGCAGTACTGTTGTAGTCATGTTTTCATTTATGAATTTGCTATTAAATGGCAAGGACAAGGTTTTGTTTTCCTTTTCTAAGCTATTGAAAGAGCTAAAGGCTGAAAGTATGTGTGCCTTTGTCATGAGTATACTGTAGATGCAATTGTGCATGGCTAAAATAGATTAAAAGGGTCCATTAACGTGAAGTAGTTTTGAAACAAAATATAGAAATTATAATATTTATAATAGGTATAACTAATTTAATCAAATGTTGTGTCAATTCAAAATTGGCCTCTGCAACTTTCCCAGGCAGAGAGGATCACTGAGCTAAGCCCTTCAGATTTACTGTTTCATTATATGTAGCTTGATTGCATTTTGCTGCATGAAATATATGTATGTTGAATTTGTATCGCTGTTGATACACTATTGCAATATCTATCAAAATCTGATAGAGAGTTTCAAAACTCAACGGAATATTTTTGCATCTTGATAGCACTTTACTTGGATATTGAATATTGAACAAACTGTAATTTACATCACCAAAGCTTGAAATGGGGGTTGTTGAGGACTAACTACCTCATCAAGTAACTACATGAGTGTTCATGCATGAAGTCAAGTGCCAATGTGAACTATACCCAAGCATTCTAAGGAAACATTGTTAAGCTCAACATGGTGTTTCAATATGTCTCTTTAAAATTCTGGAATTCACTCTGGTTGCTTAATACATTTACTTCTCTGTAAATATTGCCTGGTGGGAGAGATTCTTTGAATCAGGAGAAATTATTAGAATCTCACATTAAAAATGTTGGAATTTCTTTTTTTAGGTTAAACGGATCTTAAAGTGAACACAAAATGCTGGGCTATTTATCAGTGATGAATCTGATGCCAATGGTTAAGCAATTTTTTGTTGTTGTTTTTTGTTTAATTGCACCACCTATTTCACAGTACTTATCCTTAGGCATACCAGTAAATGTGTATAGTTAATCAATTTGTTGTGCCTTAAAAGTTTTTCAGCTAGTTATATACAAAACTGTAACTGCATTTTGTGCAGTACGTCACATCATAGTTACCTCCAGAATTTCTGATTCTCACTAAACAATTATGTCACTGCAAGTGTAATTGTTGGAAGACTTAGTTAACCACATTCATATACAAGTAGTCCATGAATACTATACAACTAGTACGTCTGCATACTATTCTAAATATATGAACACGGTACATAGAAGACTGCATACATATATTGTGTATGTAGCATGAGGCTACAGCTGCAGTGTAATTGTTTTTTGATTTTCAGTGTCACTAAACTAAAAGTAATTGCAAGTGGTTCATGTGAACTGTTGTGTTGCCAGACAATTAATATGATTGAAACCAATTATGATTGGAACCATTGGTTCCAGCCATTTTGAAATAGGTGAATATGCTTGTGGAAATTTAGCTGAGGGTGGCCTCTAATAATATGGCTTGAGGTTGGCCGTGTTTCAAGACCGTATATCTATTGGGTAGTTTTAGACCCTTCCGACAGGAAGAAACTCCACATCTTGGTAACCTTACAACGTACCTACTTAAAGCAGGAGGAAACGAATCTTGTCTGAGACCAACAGCGGACACAGCGTCTCGTTATTGGATGATTTCTTACTTCACGCAACTCACAATGATATTTATCAACCTCATCTATCTCCGAGTCGGAATTATGAATTATCCTTATTTTCCAGCTCGTCACATCCATCTTCCCCTTCGTCCATCGAGTCGCTTGTGCCTTCTGAAACGAGAGACAAGCGGACTTTCCTAAAATACCATTGAATCCAGTTTTTGAGCCATTTTGTTTAGCCTAAATTAACGAACCTTTATCGAAACTTGTTTGCCGCAATCAGGAGTAAAATTGGTCATTTCAACAATACAACTTAACATTGCGTTTCAATTACGGTTCTCACTTAGTTAAATTAAGCACCAATCTTCAAGCCGTTCAGCTGTTTCTCCTCTCCTCTTTTGCCCGTTTGAAACTACAAGCTAATATATTCGCACGAAATGAAAAAAAGTAAGGGGTGATCCTCCTTTTTTTTTCATGCAAACAACTCAATTCAAGCAACGTCCTGCAACCCCCAATTCGTATATTGCTATTTCGTATAGGATATTTTCAAGGCATAAACACTATTATGAAACTACGTAGCATATTCATGTCATTTTTAAAGTGAATATTAATCCGCGTTTACACTACGCAAACTAACCCGGGTCGACCGCTTGGTTTGTTTACATCAGTTCAAAATAAAGCAGGCTTCAAACTAATTTGGGGCCGGTTGTTCGAAAAGGCATTTAGCGGTGGATAAGTTCAAAATGGAAAACAAAATTATTTATTTGTTGAGCAAATTAGCTGAAATATTTCGATGTAAATTGTTTAATTTTCACTGGAAGTACATATTTAATGCATAAGATGCAAGTTTAGGCACTCACAAGATCTATAAGAGTACTTTATTTTTACATTTGGCATGGCTTATCCACCGTTTAAAGTGCCCATGCCATAAAATTGGAATTTAGATTTTTAGAATCTTTGTTTGAAAACAGTTAGTAAGTTCTAAATCAAAACTGAAACTGGACTTTTATTTTTCGAGTTATTGCCATCTAAACATTGATTTTAGTGGAATGAAAATTCTGAAAACCGCGCAAATGAGACTGGTACGTACATATATTCGTGCATGTGTATATGCCGTAGGAACAATAGCATACAAAAGATATCAGTTGGGCATAAGACGAATATATGAATTAACACCCCCCCCCCCCCCAAATTAAACTTCTAGCTACGGCCCTGACGATGACCTGCACATCCCTATGCCGCATAACTTTCAAAATTTCCTTTCGGAGTTTCCTTTTCCAATTTAGTTAGCAACTGAAATATCGCAAAACTTAAGCAGATAGCAGGGTGCATTTCCACGCAACGGTTTGTGTTTTGCTATTCG
Organism: Dendronephthya gigantea; assembly: GCF_004324835.1. NCBI lineage: Eukaryota > Metazoa > Cnidaria > Anthozoa > Malacalcyonacea > Nephtheidae > Dendronephthya > Dendronephthya gigantea. Next base: position 447,861 of record NW_021163147.1, on the reverse strand, counting down.
CTTGAGGGATAAACTGTCACACTAAAAAACAAACTGCGCGTGAAAGCAAAAGTTCAACGTATTTTCCAAGACGTTATACAATTATCATTAGGAACATATGCGCCTTATTTACGCATATTCATTTACTAAACATCACGAGATGAGACCTGGGCGATTGATAATCAAACAGCATGCAGAGTTGAGAATGTGCAAAAAATAAATGAATTAAGACAAGTGTTTCTGCAGCTATGAAAAACTCGATGTCATTTATCTCAATTTTATTCCGATATCAATATTCGTTTCCTACTAGAAATTGATTGTTTTCACTGTCGATAAGCATTTAAATATTAGCATAGCGAGACTCAATCGTCAGGCTGGCGTCGCAATTATAGCTCATTCCAGACGTTTGTTATAAACGGTTTGCATAAAAACACACAGAGGAAAAATAATTCACGCTACGGCAACATTCTGCTTAGTAATTTAAAGTGAAAATCTTTATCTTTTACCCGAAGAAATTTCTTGATTAAACAATTTTTTACTCGATTTCCCTTTCAATGTTGATCGACAAAAATTGCCTGAGAAGATTTCGCTCCGCCAGAAATATATCGTTTAAAGTGAAAACCTTTATTGCATTACTACTATATTACGTGAAAATACAAATTTATATGAAGTATACAATACATTATAAAAAAGTTCAAAGGTTATAAAATACAATAAGCTAAGGCGCATGCGTGCAATCAAATGTTATTTCTTAAAGTTATCAAACACGAACTCCTATTTTTGATAACATTTTTCAATGCCTGAAATTAACATACTAAACATTTATTAGGCCTTTGTATATCAATCTAATGTTCGCTGTTTAATGCATTATTTGCAATGGATAAGTTATTTTCACTGCACCAATATGTATCCAAATGCTGGAATATTTGTTGAAATGATTATACCAGCGCACACTGCACGATTACCACAGGCGAGATTAACGAATGTCTTACAACCACGGTATCTTACACCAAAACCAATCCAAGAGTCAGGGGACTCGCAGTTGTCTTCGTTGTTAGCAATGAATCCAAGTCGCGTTTCGATGGTGGACCATTGATAATTTCCTGGGACATAGTGTACATTAAAACCCTGAAGGTTGCAATATTGTTGCAATACAGAGCCCGCGATCAAGGACATCCATGTATTTCTCTCAGCGGCTGTGTTTCGATACTGCCCGTCTGCGATCAAACTGTACAGCGAACTGGCTTCATAATTCAACATCATCCATCTTCTGTCGCCATTAACGGTCATACCAAGACATATTTTCTTAAAAGGAGTGTTCCAATAAGAGGCCAGTTTACTTTCTTTCTCTGTTAGTCCTTCAAGTCCGTCTTCAACGGCATAACTTTCCTTGTTCATCCAGTAAGGCGATTCATAGGTGAATGTTTGCTAAGACAATAATAATTGTTTATTTGAAGTGGTTAAAATTATTTTTTGTTTACAGCAAGGCGAGTGATGAAAGGTCGGCTAAACATTCAAAAGAATAAACAAAATTTGTAACGTTTATACAACTCAGAAACTGGACGAAGCTGATCAGTTACACTTGAATTTTTTTTTTAAATTTGATGCTTCATTTAACGAGAATCTGATTGATTGCTGATTAGAGCAATGAAATCTTGCCTTATTTCCGTCCACTTTCAGCACTAGTGTCCAGCCTCCAGCTCCACAACCTGGAATGTCTGTCATGTAACAATATGCCTCATATGGTGTCGAGGATGTGTTTAACTGCAGAGTGTAAGTACCTTTAGGCGTTGATCTAGATTATATAATCTCTTTCAATACGTTTCCGCTAACATTCACACAAGAAAAACAGCCAATATCAGGTGTATATAAAACTCACGGTTTTTTGAGTAACAAGTCTTTGCAAGATGACGGAACAACTTCGCATTGTTTTGAAACTAAATTTATAAGAATGAAAACTGGTTATGATGCGGCTGCTCGGCAAAATAAAAATTCCACCAAATTCACTTTTATTTTACCTGAGGAATAAACCTCATTTGGCTCTTTGCACGTCTGGAGGAAAACATCCATAAATTAAATAGTTCAGTATTATTGTTCGCTAATACACGTATTGGATGCAAAGCAAGGCACACTGCATAACGTAAAAATATGTTTAATTAATGTCATCAGCTCATCGCTGCTGTTTTCCTGGAAATTTCTCATATTCCTGAACTTTATAATTTTTCTTTCTTTCGATCTTTTCTTTGGTTCATCCAAACGGAAAATATTTCAGCTGCTGATATTTATGAACTGGTTTCTATTCTACATTTCAACTCTCTTTGCTCATAGAGGTACGTTTTAGTTTTGATGCACTACCGCTATAGTTTCAGCGTTTTATAATTATTTAAATTGTTAAAATACCTACCCTTTTCCTTAAAGGATTTGTCAGTTCGTAGTAATCGAAGTCTTTTTCAAGATGAAAATCTGCTGCAGATATTTCTGATGCAATATCGTAAAGAAATTCACAATTGTTTTCCGAATTTGAGCACTTTTGGAAATTCGTAGATCTGCAGGCTTTATTGTCACGTGCACAAAAGTAAATGCATTCTACTCCCGTTTCTGCGTGGACTTTTTCTATCACTTCGCTGTTCAAACGATGACCTAATTTGAGTAGCGAAAAATTGGAGGTAAGCATTATGAAGCAAGTGTAAAATTGTAAATTTTCCTAATCGAAACTTTTCGAAGCACAAGCAAATGCAATAAAAACATTGTTAAATATTAATTAACTGCAGCATCTTGTGTGGGTCTGTGTGCTTCGCAAGGAGAAACTAGAAATATATTCGTGCAGAATATTGATCTCGTTTATTTGAACAAAGTAACGTGTTTTTCTAAAAGTAAAGTTTTATTCACCTTATGTGACAGTTATGTGACACGAATATTTCAGTTTTTTGTTAAGAGAACGAAACATTTGTACTCGTACTATTAATTGATTGAATTCGCAGTCAAAAGTAAAGTAAGTACCTTTATCAAGTACAACTTTAGCTTGCAAATTCAGCCATCAGAAAACTAACATTTAAGGGCAAGGTGTGCTTCCGCGCAGCGATTCTCGTTCTGCTATATTTGCTTCATGGACATTATTAGCATTCGCAGATATAATTCCATTTCTTGCGATGTGAGGCAAAAATTAAACGTATTTTTCAACACGTACCTTTCTTTGGTCCTTGAAAGCAAAAGTCAAGACCATAGCCAAAAGGTTGAAGATTCAAAAATATTAACAACGAAAGACTGACTTTGACGAATGCATACAGCAAACGTCTTGGTTGAATAATCAATTCCATATTCACTGGCTGTTTTTGTTGAACAACAGACATGTTTGTTGTCAGTCGAAACTCCATGGTTTCTTTACTTTCTTATCCCCTTCAAATTTTTATCGATCGTGATAATTCAACTCCAATAGAAAGACCTATTTGGACACGGCTGGGTCAGCCTCAATGACAATACGACGAAAGCAGTCTTGTAAGTTAATGGGGTGTATTCATCTGTGTTAGTAACCCAATGTTTTTTCCAAATATTATCATGCTAACATATGCCACTTCGGGAAAAACAAACACACTTATTCATCTGCATTCTGTCTTTCATCAAGTTTTTTGGTTATGAATAAACCCAGTGTCAATTATGCTTTATTTCATCTCGTTATATATTGGTAACAATAAGCGACTAACTAGAACTTGTTTTTGCACTTGGCGGGCGATTTATTCTTTCGATAGAATGTGATCGCGCGGATATGTTACGGACATTTAAAAAAGGGCACTTATTCAGACAGTACTCATTACCTTTCCCCTCTTTTGCATCTGTCAGATGAAATTTGCAAAAAACAGCCAGCCTTTTAATTTCTTTGGTCTTTAACGGTATGTTATAGCCTTTGTCTTCAAGTAAGCCACACTCAACTTCAAGTTTTATGTTAGTGCACCGGTGAAAAGCCGCTTTCAACTCATCCATAATTTAGCCAGCCTGACTAACTTGGCTTGCCCCCCCATGTCAGCCACTGGCTACGTCCATACCTAAGTGGCTAAAATATTTAAAACTAAGTTTACACTTTGTTGGCATATTATATTTCAAACATTTAGTCGTTATATCTTTATTAAAACGGCAGTTTAATTTAAATGCTTTGGAACTTGTTTATCATGTAATGAGATAATTGACTAACTTCTTAAATTGGTCGTTTCCGACAATGTCTCTCATGTGTTGTGTTTTAAATTAACGACGCTGACTGATAAACCGACGCTGATGCGTAAAAACTAATATAGGGCACTCCAAGTTTCACCTGCATGTTCTTCTATAGAATGCCATATATCCCTAAGTATCCTTATAGATGTCCTTATTATATACGCTCTAGCTTGGGGCCGGTTGTGTAAAACTCTTTAACTACATTTTATGCATAGTTAAATCCTAGTTAACTCAGAAATACACAATCTGGTTAGCCAATTCATCGGGAACTTTTATAATGCAATGTGAGGAAACAGCCATGGGTATTTTTTCTTGCATCTGGCTTCTTCAGTTATGAAAAACTCGATGTCATTTTCCATCTTTAGGCTTTATTTTGTCTCATGGGTACCAAGCAAAAACAAATGCAAATTTTATTGTACTATAAATATGTTTGTTATAAACGGTTTGCATAAAAGCACACAGAGAAAAAATAATTCGCGCCACGGCAGAGTTCTGCTTAGTGCTTTAAGCACTAAGAAATTTCTCGATTAAACAATTTTTAACTCGATTTCCCTTTCAATATTGATCGACACAAATTGCCTCGTTATAAATGAAAACCTTTATTGCATTACTACTGCATTACGTGCAAATACTAATTTACATGACGTCAGTGGCGTAGCCAGCATCGATAATTGGGGGGTCCATATTCATATGTCATATGTCCAGCTTAATAAACTGTAAAGACAATTGATTTGAAAAGAAATTAATCCCGCGTATCACGAATATATGAATATTGGCCCCCCCAATTATCTTTCTGGCTACGCCACTGCATGACGTATATAATATATATATATATATATATATATATATATATATATATATATATATATATATATATATATATATATATATATATATAGTTATATATATATGCATGTCTATAGGTTAAAAGGTTATACAATAAGCCAAGGTGCATGCGTACAATCAAATGTTATTTCTTAAAGTTATCAATGAATGAGTTATTTTCACTGCACCAATATGTATCCAAATGCTGGAATATTTGTTGGCATGAATGGTTCACTACACACTGCACGATTACCACAGGCGAGATCAACGAATGTCCTACAACCACGGTATCTTACACCAAAACCAATCCAAGAGTCAGGGCTGTCACAACTGTTTTCGTTGTTAGCAAGGAATGCAAGCCTCGCTTTAATGGTGTCCTCGCCACCACTCCAAGATCTCTTTACATTAAAACCCTGAAGGTTGCAATTTGGTTGTAAGTAAGAGCCCGCGATCAAAGACTTCCAAATATTTCTCTCAGCGGCTGTGTTTCGATATTGCCCATCTGCGATCAAACTGTAAAGCGAACTGGCTTCATAGTTTAACATCATCCATTTTCTGTTGCCATTAACAGTCATACCAAGACATATTTTCTTAAAAGGAGTGTTCCAATAAGAGGCCAGTTTACTTTCTTTCTCTGTTAGTCCTTCAAGTCCATCTTCAACTGCATAACTTTCCTTGTTCGTCCAGTAAGGCGAAGCGTATGTGAATGTTTGCTAAGACAATAATAATAGTTTAGTTGAATAAATTATTTTTATGTGCAGCATAGCGAGTAGTGAAATGTAGTCTAAACAATCAACAAAATAAACAAATTTTTAACGTTGCGCTTAAATTCCCGTTTTGTAATTTCTTGCTTCATTTAAAGAGAATCTGATTAATTGGTGCAATGAAATCTTGCCTTATTTCCGTTCCCTTTCAACACTAGTGTCCAGCCTCCAACTCCACAACCTGGAATATCTGTCATTTGACAATTTGCCTCGTATGGTGTCGAGGATGTGTTCAACTGCAGAGTGTAAGTACCATTGGGCGTTGATCTAGATTGAATAATTCCTTTCAATACGTTTCCGCTAACAATACACACAAGAAAAACAGTCAATGTCAGGTGTATATAAAACTCACGGTTTCTTGAGTAACAAGTCTTTGCAAGATGACGGAACTACTTCACGTTCTCTCAAAACTAAATTCGATAGAAAAAACAAAGGTTATATGCCGCTTGTAATCGGCTAAAACTACCAATAGAAATACATAGTGAAAACGCATTATATACACTCTTATACTTACTTGTGGAATATACCTGACCAGGGTCCTTGCTCAACTAAAAGAGAGAATACCAAAGCAAAATATTGATTAATATCAACTGTGTACAAAACCAAGTTAGATATATAACCTAGCCCAGGAAGTATAAATATCATTCAATAACATTTCCGAAACCTTCCAAAATCATTGAATATAATTATTTCAATAGAGGGTAATTTTCTTGAGACACAGTTTATAACACAGTGAAATTTCATTAAATCCCCTTGTGGGTAATCATGCGCGTTTAAAATGAGATAATTTCCATAGTGCCACTTTTTGGGGCACAGTAAAAAAATATTTGGAGAAACTTTATACTTGTGGGTCCCTACAGGTTGCTGAGGCATTTAAAAATCCAATCGTTAGGGGTGAATTCAATGGTTTTGATTTTTTTAGAACACAGTGTATATCATGAAAATTTTCATGTGATGTGAGGGAAATACTTGTTCATTTCTAACTCAGCTGCATTACTAAATAACGTGTTAACTTACTGGTTTAATTATGACAAGATGGTTGAATTCAGGGGTGCTTGTTTTATCGTCATCAGTTATGTCTTGATGTGTCTTATTGTTGAGCTCACAGCGACCTTTACCGATACCAGATGTTTTGTAATTGATTGAGGCACACGATTTATGTCGAGCGCAGATCAAACCACAGTCAAACTCGAACTCTGCTTGTTTTGTTTCGATGACATGATTCTGCAAGTATTTTTGTTCGTATTTTCGAAACACGACTTGCTTTGGGTATTCGTCTGGAGAGAAAAGGAGAAATTTTGAAATATTTAGTGGCTAAAAATTGCTATAAATCTTGTTTCAACTTATTAAAAAAGCTTGGAATAAGAAATATGAATCCAACTTGTTGACATCTCGTGACAGAACTTGTACACTGGCAACCTTTTTGCAGACTTGTCATGTTATAAGTCAAATTTGGCATATTAAGGTATTTCTATATTCCCGTCAAATTGAGAAAGACCTTCTAAATTTTAAAATCTAATGTATGATGCATGTTTGAACAAAACGCGACTGTATAGAAATGGCTTTTGCCTTCGAGATTCACGCATCGTTACCAGACGTGCATGATGGTCGGGCAATGCAACATGATATTTATCTCAATATTTGTGCTTTCTGTAGCCAATAAATTTTAAACCGTTCAAAGGTTTTGAAAATTACTCAACGATACTACATTATGATCGAAAAATATCCCCATCCATAACCGCCGAAATTTTCTTTCGGATTCCAATTTATTTGTAGCAGAAAATTCGTAAAACTTAAGCAGCTAGCGAGGTGCGTCTCCACTCACTTGACTTGAGGGAAAAACTTTAACATTAAAGACAAACTGCGTGTGAAAACAAGTTAGTACAAGACCATATCCAAAAGTGTGAAGATTAAAGATTATCAGAAACAAAGGGATGACTTTGCGAAATACACAAAGCAAACGTCTCGGTTGCATAATCAATGCTATATTCCCTGGCTGTTTTTCTTGGTCAGGCGACATCTTTACCGCCACTCGAGACCCTTTATCCTGAATAAACTCAGCGGTTTCTGTTCCCTTTAAAATTTTATTGACAACTAATTCAACTCGGATAGAAAGACTTTTTGGGATACTTAGTTTGGCTCGGCCTGTCTGAGAACATTGAACGCAGTTTCGTTAATGGAATATATTCAACTGTGCTAGAAAGCTAAATATACGCCACATTTGTTTTTTTCAAATCATCATCACGAACATCTGTCGCGAAAACACACACTTATTCATCTGCTATAACATGACGAGATGAGAAGTAAGAATTAAAACAAGTGATTCTGCAGTGTATTAAAACGGAACGAACAAATGAAAATATGCATTGAGAACATTTTCCATCTTTAGGCTTTGCTGTATGGGTAACAAGCGACAACATGCAAATGCAAATTTTATTTTAAGCACTTAAATATTATAGCTACGATATATAGCTCATTATAGACGTTTGTTATAAAAAGTTTGTATAAAAGCACACAAAGGAAAAATAAGTGAAAAGAAGGTCTTTCACCCGAAGAAATTTTTCGATTAAACAATTTTTTACTCGGTTTCTGGTCCGCTTTATAATTTTATTGACAACCAATTCAACCCGAACAGAAAAGACTTATTAGGACACTCGTCTGGGTGTCACTGCCTGTCTGAAAACAATTAAGAATACTGTCTCTTTATTGGCCACGCCACGCTTTATTTTTTTAAATTATTCTTATGCACTTGAATTTTTTTAAACTATTCTTATGCACTTGAAATATTCTTATTCACATTACTGCTGTATACGTGCAAATAGAAATTTCCATGAAGTATATAGTACATATTATAGAGCTTTTAGCTTTGTCTATAGGTTCAAAGGTTATACAATATACTAAGGCACATGCGTGCAATCAAATGTTATTTCTTAAAGTTTTCAAACACAAATTCCTATTTTTGATAACATTTTTCAGTGCCTGAAATTAACATACTAAACATTTATTAAGCCTTTTTGTATATCAATCTAATGTTCGCCGCTTAATGCATTATTTGCAATGAATGTGTTATTTTCACTGCACCAATATGTACCCAAATGCTGGAATATGCGCTGGAATGATTGGTTTACCACAAACTGCACGATTAACACAGGCGAGATCGACTCTTCCACAACCTGACAAGCTTAAACCAAAACCAATCCAAGAGTCAGAGGTCACACAGTTGTCTTCGTTGTTAGTAATGAATCCGAGCCGCGTGTAAATGGATTGTCTTAAGGTTATTTTCCACTCAGGAAAATTCTTCTTTGGATCGGACAGGACAAGAAAGTTTCCTTTGTATAAACGCCGCCTGAGAACTCACCGACAAAGGAAATTTTCCTGTCTGTTCCGATCCAAAGGAGATTTTTCCTGAGTGGAAACTAGCCTTTAACAGCCAATGCGTAGTGTACGAAAGTAAACATCCAAGATGGCGGTGCAAAATGAATTGATGGCTCACGTCACATTGCTTTCATTTAGCCGCACACAGAAAGATTTCGGCGCGCGAGGCAGAAATTATTAAACATGCTGGATAATTGCAGTAAGTGACATGGCACGAATAACCAAAGTCGCGGCAAAAGTTGCCCACACAGGAGAGCAACTGGCTTACGCTAATGACTACGATCGCGAATGACTTTTTGCTAAGCACAAAGCGCTGGTGTGCGTCGGCTTTAAGGCATACATACATTTTTATGCCTACAGTGGTGTAGGAAACACGAAACAATAATTGAGAGGGGGCGCATATTCATATATCATAATATAAATATTTATATTAACAGCCTTGAAAAGCCAATCAATTTGAAAAGAAATTGATCTTGCACAACATCGATACATGAATGTACTTCCTCCCCCAATTATCGTGCTTCCTCCACTGCATGAAGGCCTAAAAACGTTTAGTTCAGTTACAATGTCAATGCTGTGAAATATAGTTAATATATATAAACTACGTGTAAAACTAGATGATTTCTCATATAGATAATTAATAAACTCTTTTATTTTGGCGATCAGTCGGCTAAATATATAATAAAAACAATTTAGTTTACTAAATAAAACGTTTATTTTAATGTAGTGGAACTAGTTTAGCTTGCAGTTCGATGAGTCACAAGCCTCCTACATTAGTAACTCTCAGCAATGTTTTTTTTTAGTTGTGTCAGAAATTAAAGACGCCGACTGATAAACGACCCCGTCACGTTCAAGCTAGGGTTGGGACACTCAGTCGAGTTTCACCTGTGCTCAATATAGAATGTCATACATACATGATGAGGTCATTGTCGCAAAATTTATTGATTTACAAATATATCACAATGTAACTTTGAATTTTGTATTTATGTGTACTGGTTAATATTACACATCGATGGTAAGACAGACAGTTCAGTTTCAAACACATGCACTCGCGAATTGGGACATAAATTATCTGTATACTGAGTATACTCACAATTTATGTAAACGAGTTATCCCCGAGCGGGCGCTGAGCGCCTGCGAGGGTACTAATTCCGCTCGGAGATTAGGAATTACACCCGGAACCCGGTAGAACATAGGCGAATCCAAAGTTGTCCAAATTCTTTGTCATGGACGGTCGACGTTATGTGGTTTTGTAAGTTATGCGCATGGGAGAGTGACGTCTGGTAATCAACGAACGTTCTGATTGGCTAAGACAGAAAGTTTGTATTTCAATGAGAACGTCAGCAATTTATATTAACTCATAGGCAGCCCAGACTTTGACTTGCGCGTGTGATACTCGCGCGCGTGTCGCGCTTACGTTGTTTACTTCGTCTATATATTATGACAAGGTACGAAAGAGTTTATCAAAATATGACAGATATACCTTCGTAAATGTATAATTATCTAAAAAATTACTTGAAAAAACGCCACAAAAACTACAACCTAATAATTACCGATGATTAAACTACATTATCCTGCAGTTTCCATGTTTTTAAACAACATCTAAAGCCTTCAAATTAGCGAAGTAAAACAGGAATTCATACGGAATTTTGAGAAAACTATCCAAGGGTCACTCCGCCTAAGGAATCGTCATCTTTTTTGAGATATTAACTAAACGCTCATTGGCTTACCTGCAGGACCACCAATGAGAACCAATGAGCGTTTAGTTACTATCTCAAAAAAGATGACGTTTCCTTAGGCGGAGTGACCTTCGGATAGTCTTCTCAAAATTCCGTATGATTTCCTGTTTTATTTCAATACGACGAACGCAGTCTTGTAAGTTAATGGATGGGAGCAAACACACGTATTCATCTGCATTTTGTCTTTCATCAAGTTTCATTAGTTATGAATAAACCCAGTGTCAATTATGATTTATTTTTTGTCGTTATATAGTGATAACAAGCGACTAACTAGATCTTTTTTAATGAGTTTACTTTTTTCAGTTGAGGCGATTTTTTTTTCAGTTGAGGTGCAGACTATACTTATTCAGATGTAGTTTATTAATATTGTCATGTTTAATAAGTCCCTAAATCGCGTTCAGGCGGATGGACACAGTGTTCATAGCTCCGAGTCTACAAATAAAAATCTCATTGACGCCTTTGATTTCCTCAATATAAATAAGTATATAACATCGGATAGCATTTCTTACGACGGTAAGCGAATTAAATGGCAGGATAGCTACGAATCCTTGCAAGATTTTGTGGCGAATGCCTTCGGTCAACAAGGCAAGTGGCGGCGGTCAGGAGGCGTTTCAAAGTGTTTTGATGCCCATAGCACAGATCTATCTATGACATGGTATCCCGGAAAGTTAAATACCTTAACTTTCAAAGGAACAGTTGGAGAAACAGAAAAAGCCTGTTTGATCGACCTATTGACGCCACCTAAAGATATGCCGGAAAATGCTTTCAAAAGTATTGACCATCATGATAACAACTGTGAGTATTTAGAAAATATAATGTTGGAGATTGAAATTCTGAATAGCAAGGTCGACTCAATGCAGGCCCTAAACGATTCCCGTGGTGATCCCCCATCAATCATAGTATCTAAACTGTCTAAAGAAGTAGCTTGCCTACATATTGATCTTGAGGGAGAAAAGGCAAAGAACAGTGCTTTAGAGCACGAGGTAAACGGTCTCAAAGATGAGATTTTGTTAATTAAATCATATCTAAAGGGAACAGCGAACATAGAGAACAATACAGATTAAAGTCCTGTTGGATTAGCCTCAGTTAATGGCAAAAGTAAACTACCCAATGGTCTGGGTCACGAATCGGTGCTTGAATATCAAAACCATAACCGTATAACGAGAGGCTTAACAGCTGCTAATGATTCAGTCATTATTGTTACTGATGTCGAACAAATTGATCCAACTGCAGGTCATCTCCCTAATGGAAATAAAAGCCACCATTGTCTTAGTCCAAATTTTGATCAACTAAATGCAAATCAACTAAATGCAAATGATTCACTAAGACAACAGGTTTATCATTACCGCGCCAAACAACACAAAGCATTCCTCCAAAAACACGATTGTGAAAGCGAATTGCGCAAGATGCCTTTCCCTGCAAGACCTAGGCGTTGTGGCTCTATACCTAGAATTCAAGACTCAAATCACCCCTCTATAACTGATCGACATCTAGTCAGAAAGATCCAACTAAAAGATCCAACTGCCGGTCATCTCCCAAATGCAAGTAAAAGCCACCGGTGTCTTAGTCCAAATCTAGATAATCAAAATTTTTTATTAAAAGCGTCCAGGAGAAACCACCGTCCAAGGAGAAACTACCGTCCAAGGCCGCCTCGGAATCCAACAAGGATCCAGTTCTGGCAGCCGCCAACGCTTATAAAGCCCCTGATAAAGTTCAACTCGAGTCTTCAAATAGACCCCATAGAACAAATGAAGTCGTGGAAGGAATACCTCCACTATGTTCATCGAGTAACACGGAACAATATCAGCCAGCAGAGATGAGAATACCTACTAGGATTACTTACAGAAAAAACAAACGGCGGGAGCGCATCTGGGTTCCCAATTTTAGATTATTAATCCCATTGAAGACTCCTGTTACGATCCCACGCTTTCCCAAGTTTGGTTTAGTAATGTTAGGTCGATGGTCAACAAGTTAGACGAAGTTTCTGCATCAATTTCTATCGAACTGTGTGACGTTGCCGTAATTACTGAAACATGGTTAAATTCACAAATAACTAACGAGTCTATACGTATTCCTGGTTATGTATCTTGCCGATAGAATGAATAACCAGCGCGGTGGTGGTATTTGTTCCTATTTTAACTCAAACCTTAATTTTACCGAATTAACTGACTTAGGCGATCCTGAAATTGAGAGTCAATGGTTTTTAATCAAAATGGATCGATTACCCCGAGGAATAAACTCCATTATCCTCCATTATTACCCCAAAGCGATGACCACGTGCTTCGAACGCATATCTTCAAATGTTTAGATTCCTCACTGGCCAACTATCCTAATTCCGCTGTCCTGGTTCTCGGAGATTTTAACCAATTTAAGCCAGGAAATCTGTGCAATTCCTTTAGATTGAAAACTCTGGTCACCAAGCCTACCAGGGGAAGTAATATCCTTGATCAAGCATTTTCAACTTTATCGGCTTACTACGATGCTACCATCCTGCCACCTATTGGCCAATCTGATCATTCTAGCATATTACTTCAACCCACTTCACCACATGCTCCAAGCCTACCCACCACACGACTCCAAAAGCGTGATTATCGTGTTTCCAACAAACGAAATTTGATATCCTGCCTGGACTCGGTCAATTGGACACCGCTCATGAGGCGAAATTCATGTGACGATCAACTGGATTTGTTCCAGTCTGTGGTTCATGGTGCTTTGAATTCATGTATTCCCATGCGTACTGTTAAACTCCATCCCAACGATAAACCATGGATTACTCCCGCTATTAAAGAATCCATTAAGAAACGTCAACAAGCTTGGTTGAATAATGACCTTCCCAAATTTAATGTTTATCGCAATAAAGTGATAAAACTCTGTAAAAGTGCACGTCGAAGATTCTATAACGACAAAATCAATCACATGAACCAGAGCAATCCTAAAAAGTGGTGGGACGGTATCAAGCAGTTGTCAGGAATGTCCAACCCCCCTCCGTTTAATAGTCTAGCCATAAACAGCACCGTCTTGAGAGACTTTGAACTTGCCACCGTCATTAATGAATCCTTCTGCAGTACTGCTGCTGATATACCGCATTTAAATTTTACTCCAGTACCCGTTTCCAATGTTCCTGATAGATACGTCATTACGCGTGATGCTATTGAACTTGCATTGGCAGTGTTAACGATCGTAAGTCTGTAGGACCTTGATGAGATCCCAATTGGATCCTGAAAACATGTGCCGCAAATATTAGCTACCCTGTATGCTCCATGTTTAACTCTTCCATTAGAGAAGGTCGTGTACCTGATCTGTGGAAATGCGCGGATGTTCTCCCTTTAAGCAAGATCCCTACACCGAAATCTATTGATACGGACCTTAGACCTATATCCCTCACGGCAGTACTGAGCAAGATCCTTGAGTCTTTTGTGTTCAATTGGCTTGCACCCATTGTTATGCCATTCATTGATCCCCTCCAGTTTGGCTGTGTGAAAAAGTCCTCAACGACTCACGCCCTCGTGCACCTAATCCACCATTGGCTTTCGGCCCTGGAAACACCTAATACCATTATTCGATCCTGCTTTATTGATTTTTCCAAAGCGTTTGATCGAATTGACCATAACATTCTAATGCGCAAATTACAACTCCTCAACGTTCCACCCGTGTTATTAAACTGGTGTTCAAGTTTCCTTCAAGGCAGACAACAGCCCGTTAAATTAAAATCTTGTAAATCTGATTGGAAAGAAATCAATGCTGGAGTTCCGCAAGGCACAAAATTGGGCCCTTTGTTCTTTCTTATAATGGTCAATGATCTATCCAGTGAACTACCACTGTACAAGTACGTTGATGATTGTGCTATTTCTGAAGTTGTCAGAGTATGTGAACCGGATTTTCCAAAATTACAGCAAGAACTCGACAAGGTGTCTCAGTGGTCGAATGTGAACAACATGAAATTAAACGTAAAAAAAACTAAAGATTTTACCGTGTCTTTCTTGATCAATCAACCCCCGGCACAACCCTTGCTTGTCAATAACCTACCTCTGGAGGCTGTGAACTCTATCAAACCCCTGGGAGTAAATTTAACCTCTGATCTCAAGTGGACCACACACATCAGGCACATATCCTGTAAAGCAAGCAAACGCCTGTATGCCTTAAGGCTATTAAGAAGAAATGGTGTCCAACCTAGTGATCTTAAGGCGGTATATTGTAGTTTCATCAGACCTGTCCTGGAATATGCATGTCCAGTTTGGCATACCTCACTACCTAATTCCCTCACCGTTGAATTGGAACATATTCAGCAACGTGCGTTCAAAATTATTTTCCCCCATTTGTCCTACACCGAATGCCTTAAAGACCTGAATTTACCTACCTTAGAAGCGAGAAGGGAACGGTTATGCAGAACCTTTTATAAAAATAATTATAATGACCCTTCGGGTAAAATTTTTAGTCTATTACCCAAACTTTTAACCAATGAGTACGATCTCAGACATCCTCGATCGATCTCTCTTTTTAAATGACGAACGAAACGCTATAATGATAGCTTTTTGCCGTATTGCATACGTAAATGGAACTCATTTTAATATTTTAATATTTTAGAACCTAATGTTAGCATATCTTTTTGTAACTATGGTATTAACATGTTAGTAATTGTATTTCTGAGTATTTTATCACTGTAAATATGTAAATAGTCTTATTTCTGATACTTGTAAACTTGTGTTTTTCAGTTCGTTTTTGAACTGCCATTCAAGTATTTCAATAATAATCATCAATAATCATTAATCAACATGTCGTCGATACTGGCTCCAGGAAAAGTCTTAATATTATTAGCTTTTCCATTTATCCCGTTTTGCAATTTTCTGGGGTTGATATATTTCACGATTGAATCTCTAACCCTATTAGTTAGACTTTTTGACTTTAATCCATCGTCATTGGTCTTGTCTGAGTAATTCCTTCGTTGTTTTTGACGTGATTCTGTTTGAACCGCTTTAGTTCCTACAGCTTTTGTCTTTACGCTGTATTCATTACTGGTATTTCGCCGATCGTTTTTTTTTCTTTCTTGACTGACTGGAGGCTGGCTCGCTGCAATCCTCGTTGCTACTATTCCTATCGCTCAAAACGGCATATCGATTTTCTAGCTGCAGATCGTTCCCTTTTTCAATTAATCTAGCATTAGAATACTTAGAAGTGTTCCGAGCATTGCTAATCTTAGTTTGACTTGAATTAATATTCCATGACGCCTTTTGTTTGTGTGTATGCAGTCGTGTTTGGTCGTCCTGTAATATCTTTATGACAGTCGTTAGATATTTTTTTTAACACTCCAACTCCTTTAAGGCCGTTTTCCACTTCGCCCGTACCGTACCGTACCGTAACGTACCCTTGAGCATGCGCAGGTTGAGAATGGTTTGAAAATTTCGTACTTCCGGTGTATTCGCGTATCAAAAAAACAAGTTCGTCGTCAGTCAACTTTTTTGCGTACTGCAAATATAGCAACCAATCATCACTCAGTATTTTGACAAGAACTTCAAGCAATGCTATTCAGAAAAAATGGCGGACGAAAATTTGCAGCCAGCGTGTAACGTACCTAAACTTTATATTTGGCCACAACATGTGGCGCAGAGAGAAAAACAACATTAGCTGTCCAAGAACCAAACTCAACAGTCTATACTTGAAAGTAATATTTTTGATGAGGCTGATCAGCCGGATATTAATACATTGGAACGTCTGGACGATTTGACACACGATCGCCCAAATGAAGACACATTGGCGGACGACTTGGAAACAAGGAAGGAACTCAAGGAAGTACAATTGTCAGTCGCTTTGATTGAAGAAGTAAGACGTTACCCGTGTGTTTGGAATGTCACCCTAAATTCGAACAAGGATAAGCCAAAAAAATTGGAAGCCTGGCGAAGGATCTCAGCATCGTTGAATCAACCAGGTACATAAAAAATTGGATGTGCATGAACGTCTATTTTCCTTAAAACCTTATAATTATGATGACTGTTATGACTTGGCAATGCGTTATGACTTAGCTAGTTCAAGGGGTGCTGTCTGACGTGTAGATTGTGCTCTGAGAGGGGTGAACAGCATCTTTTGCCCCCTCCAAAAAATGCCCCAGCCTTTAATATTTAAAAAATGCACCAATAACATGGTCCCTCTATAATATGTTTTGTGCTGTAGTACTTGATTGCTAAATTTTAAAAATGCAATAGAATTTCAACACATATTCCTCCTCAAAAGGGACTCTTACAATTCACCAACAGACAAATTGAGTAAAAATTTGGTTGACATTTGGTTGCAAATGCACAGGTAAAATGTTTAATGGTTGAACATTTTATGCCCTGCACTACCTTTTCATATCCTAAATACCCATTAAATTCTTATGTTTAGTGTTGTTACCTTATAGTAGGTTTAATTATCACTGGTGATTTTTGTTATAGAGAGTGTGCTAACAATAGATTGAAGGATAATTATCGACTGATAGATAGATTGAAGGATAATTATCGACGTTGCATTAGAAAAAGAGAGAAAATGACACGTTCTGGTTGTGCAGGAACAAAATTACCAACCTGTGAATACTTTGCAGAGTTATCATTTTTACGAGATATTGTAACAGGCAGGAAAACTGAAACAAATATCTCCAAGGAAACTCCAACCTCTGAATGGGCTGTACCCTCAATGCCATCATCAACCAACACCATTACCATCAGTGATATGTCAAATAGCACACAACCCAATTCCACAACTGGTGATCCCAAATCCATACGAAATGCACGAAAACGTAGATCCGATCAGATCGATGAGCTTCTTGCTATAAGCCTTTCAAATGACTTAAAAAATGAAAAGAAAGAGACAACTAAGAAGGAAGAAAATGGAGATGTCTTATTTTGCTCTAGCTTGATTGAAAGTTTCCAAAAATTAAAAGGGAGAAAGAACAAGCAAGCTAAAGTAAAGGTGTTGCAAGTTTTACTTGAATTTGAAGAAAATGAAGATGACAACATATAATATTCATAATAACAGCTGGGTATGTACTGTAATCATTACCTGATAGATTCAACAGATTATTGTTGATGTTTGTGCTAAATTGTTACTGTCTTTTTAAAATTGTTGAAGTTTATTGTTGATAATTAATTAACTCTGGCATAGTTATAGTATACTCAGGACTGCTAAAAAAATTAGAGAAAAACACTTCTCAGAAAACAGGATGTTATTACTTTCATAGTAATTCTTAACAATAACATGTTTTAACCAATGTTAGTAGAAACTTTATAGCACTTTGTTAAAGCTTTTAGTTTCCTTATAAACATTAAACAATCAAGGTGTAAAACTATTATATGCTTTAGTAGGTCACTATTATACTTTGTCAGTCAATTCTACTTATTGAGATCAAAAGCATCTTCAGCAGAATGTGTAGCATGCCACTGCCATGGTACATGTCCCACACTTGAAATGAAGTATGTTGAGAAATCTTCACGAATCATCTTAGCACTTCGCGAGTAGTTGTTTGAGCCCACCCTCCTTAGAGGTTTCAGTCCGTGATCATCTTCAACTATGTTCCGCCATTCCCCCATCAATTGTGTGCCACCTGGCCCTTCAGTATCTGTAAAACCAACTGGGCAATATTTAGATGCATTTCCAAAAGATTTGTCCTTCATTAGGTAGTTATGAAGAGATACCACTGCCTTAGTAATATTGACAACAATGTCAACTCTGGCATGTATTGGCCGACGAAATATTCTAAATCTAGCCGCCACAATACCAAATGTGTTTTCGATTATACGCCTTGCTCTTGATAGTCGATAGTTGAATATTCTTTCACGAATGCCAAGAACCTCTCTAGGATATGGTTTCATGAGGTTCTGCTGTAGTTGAAATGCTTCATCACCCACCAAAACATAAGAGTACTTTTTCTGTGTTCCTGGTAATGCTTCTGCCTCAGGAATATGTAACTGTTTTTTGACAAAAGCATCCCCCATTTGACTGTTTGAAAACACTCCTCCGTCACTATTCCTACCGGAATCACTAATATCCACCAGGGTAAACTTATAATTAGCGTCGCAAATGGCCATCAAAACTATTGAATGGGTTTTTTTGTAATTAAAAAAGGAAGATCCAGAATTTTCCGGTGCTTGCATTACGACATGCTTACCGTCCAAAGCACCAATGCAGTGAGGAAAGTTCCAAACCAAGTTAAACTCATTCGCTATTCTTTTCCTATCAGTTTCATTTTTAGGGCACTGCAGATAGGGTGATAGGACTTGCCATAACGCTTCGCATGTTTCATAAATAATTCTTCCGACAGATGCGGGGCTTATTCTGTAATTCATCGCAATTGTAGTTTGAGCATCTCCAGTTGTTAAGTATCGCATCGTTACACAAAAACGCTCGTTTGGTCCTATGCATTCCCGTTTTTGAGATGACTTTTGGATTAATGGAGCAACCATCGACAGAAGTTCTTCATACTGTAGTACACTCATGCGAAAATATTTGAAGAAGAATTCTTCGTCATAAAGCCTTAAATCCTGAACTAATAGGTAAAATTCCCCTTTAGTTTTACGTTCCTCAAATATTTTTCGCACCCACATCCTTTTTTTGTACCGCGTTTTTTTTCTAAATCGACGTTTTAAAAGCATAAGCAACAAAGTTCGCCTAGTTACAGCCGCCATATTTAAATTTCGCGCCGATACGATACGATTTTAAAATTCAGTGGAAATGCTTCGCGTAATTATTCTTCGCGTATTTCAGTACGTTACGGTACGGTACGGGCGAAGTGGAAAACGGCCTTTATTTTTACGTTGAGATTCGATACGTTACATTTATAGTTAGTAAGTTGTTCTTTACGTTTAATGTTCTCTTCTTTTAAACTAGAATTTTCCTTCTCAAGAAATCCTTCGATAGTTGAAGTATGGTCTGAGTTCATTGTCTAATTTGCATTTTCTGTCGGCATGCTGGCGGCTTTTCGATCTTGCTTTAGCTCATTTATTTCGTTTGTCAGGATATTTATTTTCCCTTCAGGTCTTTCCTTGATATTTCGTATGGTGGTAATTACGAATTCATAATTACAATTATCGCTGTCTTTCTCTTCGTCTTCAATAGCTTTATCTTCGGTTTGAATATTGTTTTCTGGCTGTATTAAATGAGCAATAATGCGAAGCTGAGATTTAATTTCTTCCTTCTGTTTACCACTGATAGGAGGGACTTGCTGTCAGAGTACCAACGGCTACCGCCGGGCATTGTCCATTTGCCTTGTGCTTAGGTTAACTCGTTCATGAGTAATTGTAGCTTTTTGTATGGACCAGTCCATTTGAATTTCCCCTTTTCGGTAATCGTTAAATATTTCGTAGCATTATCTGCGTGTTTTATAGAATTACGTATAGTATCACCCTCAGTTTCCTTACTTATATAATTCGTTTGAAATGTCAGAGATCGCTGTTTCCACCGCCATGCATGTTGCTCGCTCGATCGACCGAAATCCAGCTTGTTATCCAAGGTTTATCCGAGGGGTGCATTCTCACTGTTCTTTCAGGGATGGTTTCATTCATAATTGTCAGCATAATTGAGGTGAAAAGATTTACTTTCTCATCTAAATTTTCCTTATAAGCGTACTGGTGCCTATCAATAATTAGCTTTGAAGGATGACGAACCTCTTCTTCGAATATAATCCTTTCAAAAAGTCGCATACCGTAAATGATCGATTAAGTGCCGCGGCGCTTATTGCAAATAGTGAGCTTAAGCAAGTGACGTTTTTGACATCACAAACGGCATGAGTAACGCCAAAAGACTGGGTCAAGAATTGTGATTGGTGAAAAATAAAAACTTTACTTCCGGTCAACGTACGTGTTGTCAAAAACGTCACTTGCTTAAGCTCACTATTATCGATTTAAAGACGCGGCGCTTATTTAACAGCGGCGCTTATTCGACAGCGGCGCTTATTTCAAAGTGAGCAAATAGACTAGCACGTACCGCAAGTCTCGAATTGTTTTATTTTGAACAAACCAACTGTAACCCTAACACATTTTATTATATCCCCTTTTAATAAATGTAAGACGCAAAATTAGAATTTTAGTCAATGTTAATGTTCTCATCAGTTTCTTTGTCACTGTCAATGATCTGGCTTGCATCATTGGCATCCTCAATATCCGATTCTGTTATTTTAAATGGATCATCATCAGGTTCTAACAGCATAGATGCCTGAGTCTTGAGCATATCTCTACCGATTGAGCAAGGCTGGTCATTTCGAAAACAAACGATCTTGTTATCATCCGAACCATCGATTGGCAAGTTGAGGCCACAACAGGGAAAAGATGAGCTCGGTTGAAATGTCAGCCCACGACTCTAAGATCCAGTGAATTACAGTTCTTCTGGGAGGCGATTTCAAATTTCCAGCAGCCGTTTCGCTGTAGATTCCAACTTTGCCCATCCAATCGTCGTATTTCTCTGTACAAGCAGATTTGAATGGTTTATTCCACAAAACATCAGGCGCTTGAATATACTTTGTGGATCCTCCGGGAACGATAACTGCATCGACCTTTTGGCACTTAGGGATTCTACGATACTGTCTTCCATATGACATTCGTTGGAGTCCCAAGCTAACTGACGACGACGAAATGCAAATGAACCGAGACCGTTAGTTACCCATTTGTTTGTCAGTTCTGTCGTCATCCATGCATTTGACGAGCTGGCAATATATGCTTTGGATTTAAATTCCTGGCGAAGAACTGCAACTTTACGTTTGGCCCCTTTAAAAACTTTCATCAGTTTCAGTTTTGTGCCTTGGCAGCCAGACAAACTGAAACTCGACTTTTTTCATGACCAGTTGTTTTGAGAGGTACAGTTTTTTCCCTGTTGCATCGACAGTGGTTTCATATCATTCCAGACTGGCGTTTCATACATCGCAATTATATCGCACGAGTGGTAATTTTTTTTGACTGCAGTCGTCTAACATGTGATACGTAAGAAACAATTTTGGCAATCAAACGATCAGGATCTTTTTGAGCTACGGACGTTTCACAGCGCATAAAGTTTTTTAACCAACCAAGTACTAAATACTCGCAAAAAGAGTCCAGTGATTTCCAGAAAAAATTAAGTAGGAAAAGTAGCTATAACTTTTACATGATCAAAGTTAACCCCAGACCAAGTGCGTCGAGTGCTACCATTGCGCATAACCACTAGTGAAATGCAAGAGGAGCTACCAAGGCTCTTGTACTTGCTTTCAAAATATTGTAGATAGGCATCTATCACCTTAGAAAATTATATAAAACTATATCATAATTACAAAACACGATTAAGGTAGCTGCCTTTTAACTAGAAATTGGTCTGCAAATGGTATTTTACGAACGCTCATTAAAGTCATTAAATCCTCAGCAAAGTAGCATATTAATTTAAAAGGAATCATGCTTCATATCAAAACCAATGCTGCAATGAGCAACTCTCCAATTTCTAAATATTACAATGATACACTATTACTTACAGAAGCTCTTATTTTGAAAATTATTGTTTTTTCAGGAGTTTCAATTTGCCTTGAAAATTTATTTTTCAAAATTACCTTTAACGATGCATGAAGACAGTGTCTTGTTTCAATGGACTCTAATACAAAAGGGTGTCCAAAAAAAAGAGATTGGCACATTCCCTCTTTTATCTTCAAAAACTGGTTTAGCAAAAACTACCTTGCAAGGTGAAAGTCTTGCTTTAAGTAGTATTGTTAGCTTAATGGAAAGTATGTTGTTTTTTAGTTGCTTTTTGGAAAATGGTCAGTAAATTGTCAGTGATAAGTATTCAGCAAATCCTAAAAAAATCATTCAAAAGTTTTAAGAATGGATTACTTTTTAGGGATTACCAAAAGCATTTTGAAAGTTTTTTATGTCACTTTCTTGGGTTGATTTCCTCCGTAATAAATTCCTATCCCCCTCCCCTACCAATAGTATACCTTCGGTAATAAGTATACTTCTCTGCTTCCGGAAAAACCAAGAAGAATGTCAGTTCGGGTTTATTCATTATTTATTCTAACCGTTTTTTGAATATCTACTATGATTTTTCTTCTTGAAATGTTTCTCCGCGTGAATGGATGATGTGGAATTTATTGCCAAAAAATTCTCTAATAACGCATTCAATTTTTCCTCGCTACCTTCGCAGCTAGCAAAGCAATAGCCGTCGAAAATTCAGACGTTTGAAAAAAATTTATCTCTTTTTCTTTCTTGGGATTTTCATCGTCCATGTTGATGTACATATTTCCCACCAAACAGGGGGATAAATTTACATTTTTAACTAACACAAAAAAATTATTTACCTTTGGATAAATGTAAACTGTATCTTTCCTACATTACTAAGCAAGCTATTCTGAGCAGGGGCGTAGGAAGCAATTGTTAACTAATTGCCAGTCAGGTTTTCGTGGTCTACATTCAACTGTAACTGCTCTTCTTGAGGCCACTAATGAATGAGCCTACAACATTGACCATGGAAATGTTACGGCTATCATGTCCCTAGCTTGATCTCGAAAGCTTTTGATACCGTAGATAATGAAATTCTGCTAGATAAACTTAATGCATACGGCATTAGTGGAATTGCTGGTAATTGGTTTAGATCTTACTTTAAAGGGCGGGAACAAAAGTGTTTTCTTAATGGTCATCTTTCGACTAGTGTTGGCTTCGTTGCGGAGTTCTGCAGGGCACTATATTAGGGCCAATTTTGTTTCTAATTTACATCAATGATCTACCAAATTAGCTTTCACATTCTCGGGCTCGGATGTTTGCTGATGAAGTAATAATATTGATGACATTAATCATTGTTTCAACGAAGATCTTGCTAGTGTCAGTGAATGGCTCTCAGCAAACAGACTTACTTTGAATCAACCTAAAACCGAATTCATTTTAATCGGTTCCTATCAAAGAATCGATACATTTCCAGCCATCCCAAATGTCTTCTCTTCCAATTTCACCTTTGTATTGGACAGTTCTTGTTGCGTGTCTTTCAAGTGGCGTGTAGTGTCTTGGATTCTTTAAGCCATTGCCTTATATACCAAATTTACAATAGCCAACGTTGAACTCGCTAAAGACTTGGGTTGATACCTAACATCATGAGTTTTAGCTGTAGTACTGGAATTAACAGTCGCAGAATGAAGTTTAAATTTCTTTCTTGTACTTGTTTCAGTCCTCGTTTTACGGTGTTTACGCTTCATGTTTTCCACAAATGGCTGTCTAGCCTTTAAAGGGATAGCACCCTCCTTTAAACGCCAACGCTTTCCATGCACCAGGTATTTTGAGCATCGTCTGATGAAAAATGTTCATTGCACACCTTCGTATGTTTGGTCACGATAAAACCATTTTTTCCATCTACTTTCCCCATACGATTGCACCAATTGTTCTTTAAGGAGTTCTCCAAAGGCACTGTTAAAAAGTGGAAAGGCGACCGTCGACCGCGACCGTTATTCATATAAACACGGTTTGTGCAATTGTAATAGCAGCATTGAGTTCCTTCAGAATGTTTTCGTTTAACCTTGGGCTCAACGTTTTCTTTGTTCCCGTCATCTTCTGGTAGAATGCTCTCGTCGTGTCCACCTTTATAAAAAAAAACCAATCAAAATGCACTGTGAAAAAGTACAAGATAAAAGTTAAAGAAGTAATATAATTTACGAATACGACTAGGCGGCTGCAAATAAAGAAAAACACAAAATCAACAAGACATTTCATCTTATAAGTATAAACTAAAAGTTCCATTCATTGCTGTGTTCTTTCAGTTAAAGAATATTGTCATTTCCGTCAACCAAAGTGTAAATGTGATGCCATTTTAAAAGATATTGACAATGACGATTATCATGGCAGTGTTTGACCATGACCTTTGACTTTATGTATCAAAAAACGTAAATGTGTACAACGGAAATTAGTTCATTATCGCGTTAAAAATTCAAATTAGTTATGTATTGTGCATACGCTGGTGAAAAAGACTCGTGAAAATTAATTTTGTTAAAAAAATATTAACTTACCTGACTTTGCGTGGATATTCTCCAAAACAATTGCCGATCCCACACAAAAACGTATAAATTAAAAACAAAACTAACCTGCTGTAATAACTTAGATAACAGTTGATTGAATTAAGCTAAAAAAGCATCCAGAAAACCCCCAAAACCAAAGAAAACTGCTAAAAACTCAGCGAAACGTTGCGAAACTTTGAGACTAAGCGAACAATAGATTTATTGTGTTTTACACAATAACCACCTTTTTGTGTTGCGCGAAGGTGCGGTTACTAAGTTTCGCAATGGGTCTATTATGAAAAAGAAATAGTTCTAATTAATGCGCGTGTCCTAGACAAGTATTTAGTTATTTTGAATTGCTTGTGCCTGGTTTTTAACCCTCATTTCAGAAAAAGGTTTGGTTTCAAGTTTAGCTTTATGTTTTCTTTTGGTGGTATTACTCGAACTACTGTTTGTGCTGGCTTCTAAGACATCACCATCACTACCATTATCAGTCATTCTAAGGCTAAGGCTGCTGGTGTTGCTTAAAGGTGTATCTGGTCTATCAACTGTATCACTTTCCTTGTCTGAATCTGACAATGAACTCTCTGATACGCGAGATACAAGTACATCACCACAAACTACATGAAGCAACATCCATAGCTTCCATGGTATCAGAAAATATAGGGTTAATGATGGTGAACCACTCTGGTTTGTCAATCGGTGCCTTTCCACTTTCCTTTTTTTCACACGATTTGTAAATTTTTGCCACTGATTTCTAAAAAAATTATACTTAACCCGAAGCCTAGCTGGCGTAATTTTCAGGGCAGTAGCTTTCAATTTTCGTTTCGACTTTTCTCTTTCTCGTCGGTTTTCTTCTTTGAACTCGTCAGATTTATTTTTCAGATTGTTTTTCAAGATCTTTTGCAATTCCTTCGTATACAGACAAATTTGCTAAGCAGACTTTTTTAACACGAGTGTTTCTAGTTGAACAATGTACTGCTTCTTCTCGTCTGCTAGTACAATTGCAAAATATTTTAGTTCGGTTTTGGTCCAAACTCGCTCTTTTTTAACCTTATTTCTCTTGTTTTAATCACCACCACGAGTATTGCTTGCATCAGCCATATTGGATTTTTTCGGCGAAATCCGCTGAATTGAAGTAACGAATTACCGGTTTTTCCGTAGTTCGTTCACATGCCGTATTAGATAGATTTAGATTTCACGACGCAATGTCTAAGACGACGGCAGTGAGCTCCACATATATCTGGAGTAAGAACTTAAGACTTCCGTGAGGCCAAAAAGTGAAGCCAAAGATGGCGGATACTGAGGCGCTATAGTACGTCAGTTTCAGTCTCCTGTGCGGAAACATGATATTTTATGTTCATTACTTTGTAATTTTGTATTCTATCCATTTCTTCGTGTCACAAGAAAGACTAGACAAAAATTTTTACTCATTTTGTGGATTATCGAATCATGCGGAGGCATAAAGAGACAGGAAAAAATAGTAAGCGATTTATTACTATGGTATAAAAATAACTAAATGCTGTAAATTTAACTTTGTTGACCGCAGGAACAGCAGGTCACGTTTATAATGGTTATAAAGTTCACAACAAATATATACAAATTATTCTTGAACAGTATTAACAATTTCACTCATAGCGAAACAGTATTGTTTTGGTAAGGTGATGTCTGCCACTTGGTTTGCCAAAGTTGATCACTGCCTTTGAATTCAACTTCACCATGCACGTAACCTTATGGGTAGGTATGAGTCAGCAACATATTTAACAAGACATAATCTGTGCTCCTCACTTGACATTTCATTGTTGGATGCTGGTTGATGAAACGGAGGTAGTAATTCAGGCTTTTCTTGACCGTAATAGTTGGCTACATGCAAGATCATTCTTGTGTTGAGCTTGGTCCCAGTGTTCATTTGGTTAAATGTCTCATTTGCCACATAACGAACAAAGACATACTCTGAATACTGGACTATGTTGATTACCAATGATGATGGAATGTGCAAATGACCTTTGTTGAGGAACTGAGTAAGAGCAATGGTTTTATCTTGATTTACGACTCTGTGATAGTCATGGTCGGAGAGTGATAAGCGGTTGTATCCGGCTGTTAGACTTTCTATACATGTTGGGCACTTGATTTTTTTGAGAAGCTTCTTCACAACCACTTCTGCAAGATATGTTAGCACATTTGCTGTAAACTCTGATGGTTGTCTGATCTAGCAGCCATTTTAATCTTTCATCTTGCTCTGTGTCAGGGGTGCTGCATGCTTCCGGGTGTGAAAGAAAGGAATGATTGCATCATCGCCATATGATATGAAATTTGCCTTTTTTGGAGGCAGTCACAGCATTACCAAGGACCATTCGTCTCATTGCCGACATGAACTGGATAACATTTGGGTTGTTATTCCACCCCCCTTTTGCACGGATACAAGAGAAGATGAGCTCGATGTGATCCTGCGAGAACTTGTAGGTTAGGATGAACTTGAATGGGGCATTGCGCATGGTCAACATCTGTTTGGCAATATCAATTGTTGACTTGACTGTAACAACAAATCCTAGGATAAACGTTTTCCGCCGATGTGTGATAAGCTGCTGACCGGAGTTTGACTTCAGCTTCAACAAATATCTTGCTGATGTCTCCAGAGCATCTTCCCAGTGAGGAATACCTTCCTTCTTCAACGGTTGCTTAAACCCTTTTCCATGAGGATTTCTGGAGTTAAGCATATCAAAAAGCCTGTCTAAAATTCTTATAAACTTCACTGTCCCTTCACTTCCTTGGAACTGGAATTGCTTGAGGATGTTGTTTAAGAAATCAATGGCATCTGCAACTGATGAGCTTAGGGTTTGTGCTGCCAAACTTACATTCATCTTGCGTTTTTGGAATTCAATGTGTTCTGTTGTCAGTTTATTTGACATCTTTATTCCCTCCTGTTGCTGAAGTTAATGCAATGCGCAAAGGTATTTCCACTCAATTTTCTCTCCGAATTTACCACAAATGGTGCCGAGAAATGCTAAGGAGTTGCGAGCAAGCTTGATCATGTGGCAAGCATCCAGGATTGCAAAGACATCATTACCAGTTGATGGATGGGGAAACACTGTAACTATTGATTCATATGTGGTGCCAAAACTGCAACCAAGTAGCTCAAACATTGCTAGATTTGTTGTTGTACCATCACAAGTGAGACACCAGACTTTCAAGCCATTCTGATGGGCCATTGTTAGAGCTGTTCTCACAAGGGATGCTTGGACAGATGCTGTTGTCTTGTCAATTAGAAAATATCCAATAGGCATTTTCCAGTGACTTCTTAATCCAACTAGTGCAAACGTGAGTGCCTCTGAAGGCAGTGTCTCACTTGGCTCCATTTGAATGCCATTTCCATAATCTACAAAGCCACTAAATTTCTTCTTGGCTTCATTCCATAATGCTTGTTTACGTATCGCCATTGCATCGATCACCAGGCAACAATCCCTCTTCTCATTATTGCCTTTGCACTCATTCTTTAGTGTTTCAAACGCTTCAGTGAAAAATCCTGGCTCACAGTTGATTGAACGTGACCATTTCTGGATGAGGGAAGGATGAGGCAGTGGAAGGATGGAAGAAAGATCTTACATAGTTGTATGCCTTGGTTGAGTAATACTGAAGGGTGACAGCGAATTCTTTGACTTCATCTGAGTATCTTCTTCCTTTTGATCTTCTCTTTGAATTTTTAGCACAATCTTAAACAGGGCTAGCTGCATGCTATCAAAATTGGCATGTAATATATCAGCCTTCTGCTTTGCAATAAACATTTTTTCTGTAAGGTGTTGATCAAGTGGATGATGCTAAGAATCTTTGTATTTCTTCTTATCTTCTGTTGCAAGACCTTGACCTTCACTTTCAGCTTTTTAAGAGTACGAACTTGTGCTGCAGACCCTTCACCTGAAAAATATGAATTATTGCGAATACTAAAGCATGACATGTAAACCAGCCTGTGCATTATAGATTATCTTCATCTGAAACTGCATGTAATCCCTATTTGGAGCAATGTGCTCGCTGTAGTTGTTATCTGTAGCTTCATTGGAATTTGTAACGATTTCGACTTTGGATTGTTACCTCATTGTGACTGCGCTCAATAACTGATGGCACAGAATTCTTCTTTAAACGCATCCTAATAACCTTGGCCGGGATTTGATGACAATAATCACTTGGCAGGAAATGGTTGCTACACAGATAACTGTGTGATTTTGCTTTCCAGTTTTGCCGTCCGATAACGTCTTCCCATTTTTGGGCCAATTCATAATCTTTCACTGGGAATCTACATAGTGCATGTTGATAATTATTAACTGCAAATAACATACGATTTTATGGCACTGGTTAATGTTACTCATTCTTTTTTTTCTGTATAATTAAACATTGATGTGACAAGTCAGGACCATTTTTAGTGCAATTAATTTTAGGCATCAATACATGCCCCGGCTTGTGAGGTTGTACATGCCTTAGGTCTTATATATATGCACTATTTAGTATAAGATTGTCAAAATCAAATAAACTGAGCTGTATACTGTGCAGACTGGAGATAAAATTGAGGTACCGGTTTATATTATTTTAAATATTAGCCAAATGATATGCAAGGATCTTAGGTAGAAGAGCTGGTGTATAGAAATTATCAGTCAGTTGCTCTATTGATAATATAAGTGATATATGGCTTTGTCATTGGCTCAAGTAAAGATTTATTTAATACAATAATTATACTGCAGTCATATGTACATTTATGATTATAAATGATAAATAAATGAAACTATAATAATATTTGTGACTTTGAAGGGTATTTGCCTCTCCATGACTATTGGCAGGATGACTTAACATAAGTTGGGAGTTTGTTGCGTTCGACGAGGGAGAACGCTTCCTAGCCGTGTCATATTGAGATTTGCGATGTCAGATTTGCCTCGGTCTGATGTGTCGTCATAGTAACTGGAGACCATGTGCTCGCTCTATTTTGACATTTTGTTGTTAATTAAAGCATATGAGCCATCACTGTTGTTAAATTACTCATTTTGCGGGTGACCTTTTGAATCATACGCTGTGAGCCTGCGACGTTATAATGTTAACATATTTGTTAATGATCGTTAACCGAAATCAACACATTCCGAACGCACATCACTAATTTGTGATTACTTCTAGTAATAGTTTTATTCGTCCACTCCATACAAGTAAAATGGTCTGGCATACGAAATTTTACTTTAATGAAAATCTTCGTGTGCCTTTCTGCTAATTTAAATGATAATAATCTACCCCCGCAGCCTACTTTATTTTTGTTTTTTACTATTTTGAAATACCAGGTGATTTCACTTGTTAGGATTCGCAGGATCTTTATTCCACTGAATGCAAAGATCAAATGTAGACAGGGATATCGATGAAATCTCAAGACAGAAAGTTGTGCCGAGGTTCGTAAGTACATCGCAGTCATACAGATAAAACTATTTTACTGATAAAACCACTCTGTCCGTTAATACTTAAAACCTTTTTTAGTACTAGCATACAATTTAATA